>NC_070640.1:2212690-2270190 GCF_947347685.1 Pleuronectes platessa | reverse complement strand
ATGGATCACTATTGACCTGAGCCGTGAGAGGGCCGGACGCCCGGGGACGTGAAGTTAGGGAGGAAAGGAGGATAAGAAGGAAGATGGAAGAACGACATCGAATCAAAACAGGAACAAGGAGAAAATATACTTAAAAAAAATCTACATTTTATTACTGAATGCATCAGGTGGAGAGACGGACACATCTGGACAAACAGGAGCTGCAGCATCTCGACCACAAACACTAACACTCGATTTATTTATTAGATTAATAAAAACAAATGATGCATAATGGAAATTACATTTTTCATCATGCTTTGATATAATATTTAAAAATAACAAGGTCACACATAATATTAAGGGTAAATTGGTTTATTATATTAAATCTGAATCGATCCACAGAGAAAGAAAATTACTGTAGAAATATTGATGCTTAAGAAATAAAGGACTAAATAAAGAGAAACCAGGTCCGTGTGATGGCTCTGTGTGTTTAGCATGATTCATGTGTGTGCACGTGTTTGCATGAGAACAGAAAGTGTCTCACTCTCTCACACACACACACACACACACACACACACACACACACACACTTAAACACACTCACACACACTTCCTGGGCCTGGCGCTCTGATGAAAGCGGTTCCTGGCTAATGGGTTAATTTCATTCCACTGCTCTCTGCCATGTTGAGGACAATTAGCTCAGAATGGAGCTGTGAATATTTAATGACATCCACTGCTAGGTAGAGAGAGAGAGGAGGGGGGGGGAGAGAGAGAGAGAGAGAGAGAGAGGAGAATGATAGAGGGAAGTCTGGGCTGAAGGAGTGTTGAGTCTGATGGTCACCAAACACCCTTCGCCATCTTTTAAGACCATGTGATGTCACTGGAAAGGAAAACGCTCATGACCTCTGACCTCCGAGGACAAACATGACAACTCTCCACCGTGCAACACAAACAACATCAACAAAATACACAATTGTTGCACCGGATTTATGTTGCACCGCTGGAACCGAATCCACTGATCCTGGTTATTCAAACAGAAATAATGGATTTTTGCTGATGTGAGCTTTTATAGAACAATCACATCGTTTTATTATCGTCTGTATGAATGACTCGGTTCCAACATGGCCGACACAAGTGAAGCACGTCAACCAGTGACTCATTTAATCTGTAATTGATCATGTGCTGATCCACAGCCAATCAAATCACTGCGTTATCGTTTAATCACTCATTCCTTCACTTGCTCTTCCCTCAGACTCTCATTTTTATTTTTCTCTCCATAACTTTTCAGATTCTGTCACTACCACACCCACACCGACAGGATAACAGCTGATTCTACTTTGTCATGTATATACAATTCCTTCAGCAGATGATTAAGTTTAAAAACATCTATTTTTCTATTTAATTCTTCCTTTAATGACAAACTGTAACATGTTGAAATGGAAGTTTGAGCAGAGAACCCTTCGGACTTTTCCCCCGGCGTGTTTCTCCTTCTTCTACCCGTCGACTTCTTCCAGCAGAGTTTGACAGAGACTGAAGAAACGCGATCAATTCATAAAACTCTGCAGCTCCTCACAGATCCAGGGTTGTTTTCACCTTCAGGTCTCTCGGGTCCTCGTTGCTCGTATTTGCGAACGTAACTTCTGCGACTTGTTGACTCGACTGAATCGAATTTCGCAATTACAGTGAATGTGAGATGGCGGCCGGGCAGCCGGTGTTCTGATCAGCCCGACCCGGCGGTTTGTGCCCCGAGGTGACAAGCGCCATGATGGCTGCCCTGTCAATCAAAGTCAGCCGCGGTATCTGAAGCCTCAAATACAGAGAAACACAGAAAACAGGAGAAAACCCGAAACGCCACGCAAGACCCCTAATTGGTTAATTGATCCCCGTCTGCCAATCAGAGGTCTGAATTATTAATTGGAGCGATGACAGAGTTTCGGGGGGGAAGATCAGTGCTGATGGGTTGTTATGGTGATGAGGGTTGTTATGGCCATAATGGAAGGCTCATTATTGAACAGTGGAAGTTATTGATTGTTTGTTTGACAGCTTTACTGCCTCTCGCCGTCCGGTGGAAAATTACTATGTTGTTTTCACTTTGCATTTTATAAAATATGTTCATCGAACATCCATCCACAGGTCTTACCTCATTTGTTTTAAATGTTTTATCTTATTTTTCTGGTTTCATCAGTTCGTTATTCAGTCAATTAATTATCTGACCCTTATCATTAAGATTTCATAGTTAATGGCACATTACCTTTATACAAATTAAAAGTAGAAATGTTATCATGATAAAGCCAAAGAAGTTAAGATTAATGTTTTTGTCTTGAGAAAAAATAGTTTTCACAGAATTATTTAACATATCATTATCGTAATGTATTAAAATATATTTTCATAGGTTAAATTAGTGTATTAAAACTTTTAGCCTTTGACCCTCAATTCAGACGAATTGATTTGACAAGTTACAAAATACATAGACTTGATATTTTTGGTTTTAACTAATTTAAGTTTGAACTGAAGAAACCAATAATTTAAATAATAATGTTCAACTTCACAGAACCAGTCCAACATAGACCTCGGCCCTTCAGAGTAAATGTCATGCATCATTTTAAATTTATGGAAAGAATCTACAGCACAAGGATTTAAATGTGTAAAGAATCTTCCTGGATCAAATTAGATTAATCATTAATTTAGTGTAAAAGACGAGTGAAGAGTCCAAATGGTGCCAGGGGTCATTTCTCCTGCTTGGAGCACATTTGAATTCCACGTGGTCAGAGTCGATGTTCTGAGGCTTCAGCACAGCCGGAGAACTGTGACCTGAAGACAAGAAGCTGCAGCCGTCCTGGTTAAGCTTTACCTGGAGCCACGGGACAACATATGGCACATGGGCCGGAGGATCAGCTCCTGAACCCTCTCCTGTTACTCACAACTAGTTGTTGTCACTGACAGCTGCTGTGCACGAAAGGTGCGCTTGTGCCAGGTTCGATTCCGGAGCCAGAACAACTTGTATGTCCTGAATTAAAGATTCTAGGAGGTGGCGTACGAGACGGAGCGAGCTAATCGACAACTTCCAGGAAATAGACGTAATACAGGAACAGATAAGCATCAGAAACATTCATTAATCAATTATGAATCTACAATAAACCAATACAAATTTAGCTTTTTTGTTTAGTTTAGTTCGTTAATGTAAAAGTTCTGCAAAGATAAAAAGCTCAAGGTCTAATAAAACTAAAAGCATCTCCCCTGACTATTTGTTTTAGGATCTTTAATTCTAGTTTGACTCCTGGTTTCACTTTCCACAACAAACAGTCGTCTCATGTCTCTGTGATCTAAACATCATGTCCACTGCGTCATCGACCGTCCTCTGCTCACACACACATGCTGTCTTCGTCCAGACGTCCCACGAGAACACATCTATTTCATTTCAGCCGTGAAAACACAGGAGATTCAGACGAATCCGTCTCAGCTGGATTCTCAAACCCTTCAGTTCACCTCAGTTTCTTCTGTTGCGCACTCTAAGCATCTTTCTGCTCTTATTCCCACGTGGATCTGGATGAAATTAAGTGCAGCAGCGTAATGCACCGTATCGATGTCCGACATGTCAAAACACAGCAGATTACTCTCCCGTCTTAGAGGCTGGCTGAGCCCCTGACTCGACCTCAAGTACATAACATCCGCTCCTGAAGCTCGTCCAGTTCTGTCCTTCACCGGACGGCAAATGTGTTTGGTTGTCTCTGAGCCATCGACGTCCTTTATCATCACCGGCGCAACTGACTTTTAATTCCTCATAGAGCCGTGCATGTTTACGATACATTGTCGGTGATGGATTTAATGAGAGGTGTATTTTGCGACTTTCATATGACGGTAGAAGTATTGTTTTGTATTTTCGGTTTATTAAGCTAATCGTAAGTAAGTAATCGATACTTTAAAACCTGCAGGAAAGAGAGTTGCTCTTTCTCTTGTTCTCTTATCTTCTGACTTTTATTCTAACTCCACCATTAGGACTTATTTTAAACTTTATTCACATTCCAAACTAAGACGATGTGAGCATAATAAACCAAAGACTGTAAATCAATATGGACGACATGAAAGGTCCACAAAAATAAAGTCAAATCGTCTGGATCGCCCCCTGGTGGTTGGCTGGTGTGTAAGTAATAAACGCTGTCTCCTCTACGTCAGCAGAAACAAAACAAAATGAAGGGAGATGTTTATACTTCTGATACGTTTGATTTTAATTAGTTATTTGATGATTAGACTCCTGATTGGTCGAGCACATGTATTAGTTGATCTCTTCTCCATCATGCAACATGGAAGCGTTGGTCTCCAGGATATTTTAGCTTAATTTCCAACATGAGGAAGTGAACATGAGTCGTCCATCTTTTTACATCCAGTCTAATGTAAATCCCGTTTAAAATATAAAAGTGAATCGTCCCCGTCTCATAACCTTCAGCTCATATTCCTTCAGCTCGTTTTCCTTGTTCTGCTCTTTGCTCTAAATGAATGATTTTTTTCTCCCGGTATTCCCCGGTGTGCTCGGCTGAAATGAAGTGCGCCGGCATAATGCACCGTATCGATATCTGGACATGTGGAAACACAACAAATTACAGTCCTGCCCTCTTGGTGAGAGACTCCCTGAGATTTGATCCATAGATCATCCGTCCTCGGGACCCATCAAGCTGTCTCACTCACAGAAGCATTAATGCGTTTTGTTGATATCAGCATTTTAGACGCCATTAAGAGGAGCAGTTTGAGGAACTGCAGGAAAAGAGGGGGAAGAAAGTTAGAGACTTCTACCTGAGGACGAGCTGTCCATGTTCTGATGGACGGTGGTTTGCATTAGACGATGGAGACGCTTCATGTTTTGAAAAACCACAACGGCAAACACAAGGTTAATGGGGTTCTGGCTGTTTGGGAAACTGCTGCTGAAACTGCAATCCAGAAAAACATTAAAACAACAAACTCCTTCATGTGTCTCCAGCACATTAACATCATAAAGTACAATAAGTTCAGATCTATGAAAATATTAAGATTTAATGAACGACAGGAAGTCAATTTTAACTTTTAAAATAAAGGAGACACTTTACTCGTAATCAGGTTATTAATTTGAAGTTGTGTTTTAACTTGAAAAAGGTAGTAAGATCATCTAATGTTCAGAAAACACATCACTTCCTGTCCGATGCTGCAGCTCCTCTGTTCAGCCTCTGTCTCAAACCCATTCTGCTGTGATTGGTCAGCCGCCTCACCTCTCTGTCAGGTGCTTCAGGGTTTCCTGTGGATTAGAGGAACTCCCTTCAGCACTCACAGGGATTTTCTTCTGTACTTTGAAGAACTTTATTAAAGTTAGAGGAAAGAAACTTCACACGTCTCCTTTCAATGAAGATTTACAAGTTGCAGAAGCTTCTGTAGACACACACACACACACACACACACACACACACACACACACACATGTGACCCTGCAATGATGCGACACGTGCACATTGACAGACATGAAAGTACGTATACACACACACACACACAGGAGAAAATAAGCTACAAAAGCAACCACACAGTTACACACAGACAGACACACACACACTGAGGATCACAGGCATGTTTACAGACGCAGCAGACGGATAAATAAATGATGTGTGTGATCTATAATGAATGCTCCTTGTTCATTACACATTCTCACATTCAACAGGCCATTCCACAGGCCACAGCCCTGTCCTCGCCGTCTGTGGCACGACCCGCTCTTACTTAAACTAATGGACTGGTTCACTTTAAACAGAGGAGAGGGGGGGAGGATGCACGGCCACAGGTGGTGTTAACTACAAATATCGTACAGATGATGTCACATACACCCACATGTCAAATAGTGGGTTTGTACACACATCTGCACAGTTAATACAAACTTTGAATTATCTTTATTCTGTGTCTTTTAAAGTTTTTAATTGGTAAATTGGGGTTGCTCTTAAATAAACGCAATTAGGAAACTAAACAATGTGAATCGCATCGGCCAATCACGAGTCAGTCTCAGCTGTCAATCATGTTTTTACCTCATCAAATAACTGATTGAATCAAACGTATCAGTGTGATTAGAAGAACGTAAAAATGATAGAAACCATTTCTGAGGAAAATATATTTGATGTGAGCTTTGATTTTTTGTGTTTTGGTTTGGTCCATGTCCCATCTGCTAACATGGAGGAGGCTCATGACCAATACTGCATCCAGCCACCAGGGGGCGATGAAGAAGATTAGTCCGGTTAATGAGCAGACTGAGTTTCTAACATCAAGATTTCACTGATCAGGATTAAGTTTTATAAATATAGAACTTATTTATTTAACAGTGGCCGACGTTGTCAAATTCCAACGCAGTCATTGGCCGGCGGTGAAATCGACTCGGCAGCAGCCTGAGGATGAAACAGGAGGAAGATGAAGCTCAGAGATCAGAGCGAGGATTAAGAGAAAGAAAAAGACAGAGGAGGAGGAGAAGGCGGAGGTGGTGGGGGGGGGGGGGGGTACTGATGCCCCTGAGGGGTGAGAGAGGAGCAGGGGGGAGGAGATGGGGGAGAGTCGGGTGATGATGACTTTGTGTTTTATAGACGCTGTCATATATCTCCTCTCTCTTCCTCCTCTTCACTTCCGGCCCCCCCACTCAGTATCTCCTCCAGGCACAACGTGATGGGAGGAGTGTGTGTGTGTTTGTGAGTGTGTGTGTGTTTGTGTGTGTGTGTGAAGAAATTCATTCATTTCTTTTAGTTTTTCAGCAAAAGAAAACAATTCAAATGGTTTGAAAACACATTACAATTTAAAATCACACAAAACAATTAGACATAAGTCCTGGTTTTAAACGTTTAGTATAAACATGGACGACTTTTTGTAAATTACATTGAGAGACTTCGGAAAATAAATAAGAATTTATGTGTTTTGCTGAATAATTGTGGTGACGAGTTTCTCTTTGCAGCAGAAAACAGATTTTTAAGTGTGAGGATTTAATCATTGAGGAAATACAGTTTAAAAGATTTTCTTCTTTGACAAATTCAGGGGTCTTTACGTTTGTTTCATCAAATGTTTTATGTTTCAAATATATAGGAATACATCATATTTAGCTTAAATGCATACATTTTATCTCAAGTTTCGGACTAAATTGTCCCATTTTGATGTAAGGAGATAACTATAATTAAAATTACACATACAATAAAACTATTATTTATTCTCTAAATCTCACAGTTCATGTTCATATTCATCTCATCAGGTCAGCCGGCAGCAGGAAATATGGAAAGGGAATGGGAGGGGGGGGGGGGGGGGGGGGGATGTTATTTAATTGGGGGGTCATCTGCAAAACAAGGTCTCCTACTTTAAAAGAGCGTGTCGACCTTTGACCTCTGCGGTCCGGTCCCCACCGGGGCCGATCTGATCCGAACAATGGGACCTGCAGGAGAGCGAGCGGCTCTACAAGTGTTACAGCGCCGGGGGTCGGCCATGGTACCATACGCTCATGTCCGGGCCTGTTAGAGCCAGCTCCACTGCACACACACACACACACACACAGACACACACACACAGACACACACACACACTGCTGCTCCACACTGAAACCTTTACACTGCTGAAAAGCTTTTATTGTGAAGCCCTGGTCGGCATTAATTCCTAGTAAACTTTGTCTTTAGCATAAGATTCTGTGATATGCTTCATCAGAATCATGATATTAACCTTCACACACGTTTGAATCTCCCGCCCGCTCAGCCAGGTCACCTGACACTCGCACCTGAAGCGACAGACACACGCTCACAGACAAAGGTGGAGTCTGTGGTCGCGTGCAGAGATCAGCAGATACCAGAGCAGCGTGTCGGTTCGAGCGCTCACCTTCGCCGTTGTCTGGAAAACAATGAGGGACGAGAGGAAGAAAGGATTTGTTTTAAGAAGAGACCAACGCCTGTAAGATAAATCTTTTGTCCGGTTTCAAAGAGACGAAGTGATTTTAACCGAAAAGTTACAGATGGACGACGAAGAGTTAACGGACAAAGAGTCGGAGCTGAGAAATCTCCAACGACTGTTTATGATTCCTGAGGCTGATTCTCCTGGAGATGATGGAACAGATTTAAGTCTATAGAGTCAGAACCTATCAAACATATAGATTCATACGTTGGTCAGTTCACTATGTGCTTGAAGTTAACATAAGAATAATTATTTCTTCATCATTATACGATTAATTAAATAATAAGATTTAGTTTAAGCTGTTCTTTGATTCTTATTTTGCGAGTTTTGTTTTAATTGAAGTTAAATTCAGCCTGAGATTAAATTCAGAGATTCAAGATGATTTATGAGTGTGAAAAACTTTAGCGTTATTAATTATATTATTACACATTATGTATAAAGTATATATTGACATAACATCATTGAGGTTTGTTAAACTAACAAATATAAAGTTCAGGTTGAGGAAGGAATTAAAAAACATCCCTGACAGGAAACTGCACTTGACTCAAGACTCAAGTTATAATATGTTTGTGTTGTATCAATATATATATATATATATTGAATACACAATATACACATATCAATACATATATTGAACACTTTTTAAAAGTGTAAAATACCTTAGAAACATATGGAAAACAAACAAGTGATTAGTTTGTAGAACCAGGACATTTAAAGAGTCGTCCTTGTTGAGTGATTGGTTTTTATATTTCCATCGTATTCATTTTTCTTTCACCAGGTACATTTTTCCAAACTATTATACGTTTAATTATATAATTATTTATCTCTATATGTTAACGCAGTTTTGTGTTCAGAGGCAGATTAAAACATTTCTGCTGCAAAACTATTGAATGTTTTCCAGCGTCTCTTCTGACTAATTACTTAATACTGTACCTGTAATGTCTGCATGGAATGTTTTAACTCCAGTGAAATCAATAACTACTGTTCCTCCGTGCGAGTGTGTGTGTGTGTATGTGTGTGTGTGTGTGTGTGTGTGTGTCTGTGTGTGTGTGTGTGTGTCCTGAGTCGTTTGGCCTGAGGCCTGGCAGATAATGCGGCGTGGATCTATGGCTGCAGCCACATCTGTCTGTGCTGCCGCTCTCAGACAAACTCCTGCTTCATCTCTATTGACCTGACGCTGGACTCAGTGTCTGTCGCTGTCTGTGAAGCAGCAGAACAGACGAGGCCTCACAGCCGCTCACTCCACAGGAATCACTCCGGGCAGCGTGTGGCACTCAATCATTAACTTCTCTTCTGCTCCTTAGAAACACTTTGAATATTATATGAGTTTAACACATTAACAACGTTTTTAAATCAGATCATGTTAACAAAAACAATCCTGAGTGTAAAAGACTGAATTTACTACAGTTTACTTTAATTCACTTTACTGTTTTTGAATATAAACCATGAATATACATCTGTATATAGTACTACTGCAATACAATTACCCCCAAGAACAAAAACTACTTGTTCAAATAAAATGTAGACATGGTACTTCTTCTTATTGAAAATCCACAAAGAATTTTAACTTCCAAAATGTTTGTAGCTTTATTGTTTGTTGTGTATTTGATTTTTGAGGTAAAGTGTCGTGTGTAGTATTTAGATTTTTGTTGCATGTATAAAAATGTTAATGTTGTTTTTCATTCTTTGTTTCATTTCAGTTTTGCTCTTAAAAAATGGAACTTTGGAAATAAAAACGATGATTATGAGAACAAGAACACTGTTTTTGTATTCTGCATATTGGAGTGATAATATTTTAAGAATTGAAAACGGGTTAAAGAGCCACAGTTGCTGACATCCAGTAGTTTATGACCTATACTGCCGCCAGCCACCAGGGGGCCGTCGAGATGAATCAGCTTCACTTTTGGGTCCATTTTTATTTACAGTGTGAGTCAAATTTTTTAGTTTGTCATCCACGTTTGTGTCGTTTCAAAATTCTTTGTTGAATTTCTTGGGACCAAAGCTCATTTAAACACACACACCCTCACCCACACACAGACACACACACACAGGGTCTCATTTCGGGTCCTCGGGCCTCAGTTGAAGTGTTTAACGCTCCCGACGTTGCACATGATGATAAATCACTGGCTTCACTCGCGAGGCGTCACCGTGACGGATCATTTGACTCGGAGCAGAGTCTCTGACACTCGGAGCAGCAGCTGATCGCTCCGAGTGTCAACACCGATAATGACGCGCTGCTGCTGAGGGGAATGCCAATAAGAAGCCACTTGATAAAATGCTGGGAGCAGATTGCATGCGACCGCTATTGACCCGAGGACAGGGAGACGTCTGCAGTGATTGTGCACCGACGCCTCTGAGCTGCCTCACAAACGGGATGAATAATGGGTCTGTAGTTTGAATCCAATCAGAGTGAAATAAAAAGAACAAAACGCTGCAGAGGCAATTAAACAAGAAGTGGATTATTATCTGGATTCCACAAAATTCTCTGACCGTGTTTTCCTGCTGATGATACTTTGGATAAAAAGGGTTAAATGACATTTCTGAGAACTGAAACGAATTTCATTGTGTTGCTGAGTCAACGTTAAACTCTTATTAATATCTCAATATTCAAATCCTCCAGAAAAATCACCTCTCTCCTAAACCGTGGAAAACTGCAACGATATTGGATCTTCTATTGATGGTATTTCTATAAAAATACACTTATTGTTGGTGCTGTTTTATGAGGACAACACATTTAAATAAAATAATTTGAGTCCATCGACATTTGAAACAAAAACTGCCTCCTTCCTTTTATCTGAATTCAAACCTGACCAAAGACTAATTGAATAATTGACAAAGTAAAAAAGTTAAAATTAAAGCATATTTTAAATTGTGTATCGTCTGTAGAAGCTGAAATGAAAACGTTTACCATCCTGTCTGTTATTATATGATGATGAGGATCTGGGCCACTTCAGGTAATGATGTGAGCTCAAGGTGGCTGATATGTTAAATGCTGAATATGATTCAAATATCACCAGACTAATCTGGTTCACTTTTTGCAGCTTTGGTTAACTTGTGGTGTTGCTGTGGTTCACTCGTGGCCCAGATCTGGCAAACAGGAATCACCACTTTATATTTTTGCTGCAGGATTTTGCTGTTTCTCTGCTGGTGTGATTCCTCAGCTTCAGGACCGATGTGCATGATCACCTCACCAAAGTTGAAGCTGCAGCTCCATTGAACATTTCTATTCAATCCTCTAATCACTGCGATCTCCTTCACATGAACAGATTCAGTTTGAGATCCTCCTCCAGGAGTCTGGGATCACTCTCTCTCTCTCTCTCTCTCTCTCTGTGTGAGTTGTCGTCTCACTCGCCCCGGCGTCCCCTGTGGAGCCTTGTCACCGGGTTGTCACGACCGGCCTGAGAAACACACAACACAGCGTCGGCCGTCGATCAATAACCAGAGACGGGCCCAACAAGCTGGAGGAGCGAGGGACAAGATGGATGGAGAGTGGTCGCCTCTCGTTTGTTCGGCTGTTCACTCCCTGCTCTGCATTACCTGGATCACAGAGCACACACTCCCTGTGGGGCACACACACACTCACACCCACACACACACAAACACACACACACCGGGACATAACCATAGACTGGAACACACACACAAACACACACACACAGATCCATGCTCTAGCAGACACACACATTTGCATACGCTGTGTAGCAGCAGGACAAACAATCAATTCACACCACTTAGTTGCTCATTTCGAGTTCATCATTTGTTTTTTATCTCGACTCTTTATTGATTCCACACAGAACGAGACGGAGAGAGATTAGAGAAAGAAAAATCTTCTGTTTCATCAGAGACACTTTGGGGAACATGAGGCCGTGTGGTCGTTTCTCTTAAATCTGCTTCAGGTCACTTATCACATCTAGACCTCTGGTTGTTTTAATCATAATTGGACTAGAATTGGCAAATTGGTTGAGCATCAATTTGCCAAAAAGATCACGTCATGGAATCAAGGTTTAGCAAAATGCTTGTGGTGCAAACTTGTGTTTTAAAGCAACACGATGCAGCTTCTTCACCTCAAAGCAGCAGCTTGATGAAAGTGAGTCTGATGAGTGAGTGTGAACAAGAGAAAGTTTCCTCCTTCTCTCCCTGAGCGTCTGTTCTCTGTGACTCTGGTGAGTGGCTTCCATCTCCTGAGAGAACAACTGACTGAGAGTCACAGACTGTCTCAACCAGCTGCAGCTGAAGAGGGAAGCTGAACCGAGATCAGTTAAAAAGACACAGAAGTGATTGAAAACTAGAGTTTATCTCCAATATTCAGCAGGAAACATGAAGAATTTGTTACGGCCGCAGCTCCTTTGATTCAGGAAGCAGAGGATCATGGGTAATATCCAGCGTTCAGTGTTTTTTTTCTCCATCAATCGGACACAGTGACATAGTGTTGCTTAAATAATTGAATTTACTTTATGTCCGTATTCAAATTGGCCTTTTGGGGTTTTATGTTATTGGTACAATCAGCTCCCGTTGAAGAGTGAAGCTGAACTGAGATCAGTTAAAAAGACTCAGAAGTTATTAAAAACTAGAGTTTATCTCCAATATTCAGCAGGAAACTGTTAAAATATGAAGAATTTGTGACAGCTTCAGCTCTTTTGGTTTCAGGATCAGGAAGCAGAGGATCATGGGTAATATCCAGCATTCAGTCTTTTATCTCTTCATCAATCGGACACAGTGACAAAGTGTTGCTTAAATAACTTAATTTACTTTATGTCTTACTTCAAATTGGCCTTGTTGGGTTTTATCTTATTGGTACAATCAGCTCCCGTTGGTTGAAACCTTGGTTCAAGGAGCTGAATCAAACCTCTCGTCTGGTTTGGTTCAACGTGGACGAGCTGTCACCTGTCGGCTACAGCTCATCAACACGACAGCAGAGTGAGGTCCACTGTCTCCACTCGTCTTTCTGCCTCCATGTTTATCTTTCTATTTTCCACCTGCCAGCTTGTTTCACCATCCGCACCAAAGGGAGTTTTCCAGACACGTCAAATCATCTCGATGCTCAGAAACGTCAGGAAACACGGATCCATACCAGGGAGTAAAAGTCGAGTTACATCTTGGCCTCAGCCTCTTTGATTTGGACCATTTGTTTTTTAAATCTGCTTCTCAACTTCTCAGCTTTTCAGGCGTTTTGCAAGTCGGCTTGAAAACCACATTTCTCTTTGTTCCACAGCTTTGATCGGTTTGTTTGTTTCTCCAGGTTTGGACTCATCCTCTTGGTTTTTCTGGTAAAACATCGAGACGCATTAGAGAAATGCATCTTTCCTGTGAAGACGAAATAAATTGAAGGCTGAGGCATCTGTCACTCATCTTCTCCACCCCCCGGCCCTGCTCTCCATCGCTCCTCTCTGCAGGAGACAGACTGGATTACAGAAGCCATCATATCGCTGCAGTGTGTGTGTGAGTGTGTGTTTGTAGTGTGTAACAGTACGATACATCATTCATGCCGTCATCTTTCTTTCATGCCGGAGGGGAGAGAGAGAGAGAGAGAGAGTGTGTGTGGTTCGCCCGCCCGTATTTGTTTGTTCACACATGAGCACCGGTTCAGAGGGGGGCGGGGCTCTGACACCGGAGCGTCCCAGCAGGCCGCCGCCCCCATGACCTCCCTCAATCTCCCGTGATTGACACCTCTTATGATCACGACATCTCCTGCCCCGAGACGACTGAGGGACTCAGAGGAGGAGGAGGAGGAGGAGGAGGAAGAGGAGGAGGAGGAGGAAGAGGGAGTCCCACCGATCCTCTCCCTCGTCTGCACTCTCATCCCGCGTCCCGACCTCTGACCTTTGAAGGCCTCACCTCCCTCGGATCAGTTCGCTGGGTCGGTCAAAGGAGAAGAACTTTAATATTTAATCCTCTTTTTTTTCACTTTGTGTAATCCACCTGCACTTCTACCTGTTCTGTTGCCCCAAAGCAAAGAGTGACAGATACATGGCACTGGATGAAAATTTAAAATCATACCAATGAGCACCCCCCCCCTCCCCCTCTGCCACCACCACCACCACACCTCCCGTGGATCTTCCTCCTCAGACTATGAAATAATGATGCTGTGATCCCCCGTCGCTCCCCCACCTCCGTCTGTCCAGTCCCTCAATCCTCCTCATCATCGTATGTCCCTCGTTCCTTTCCTCCTCTTCCTCTCTCTTCTTCTTCCTCCTCTCCCTTTCTCTTCCTCCTCCTCCTCCTCTTCCTCCTTTTCCTCCTCTTCCTCTGTCTTACTCCTATTCCCAATTCAAGGTGTTAGTAGAGGTTTACTAAAACAGTTGAGTTTAAGTTCAAACCTCCAGACAAGTCATACGCACATATCTCAAACAAAAACTCTATAATTAGCTTTTGGCTGAAATCGAATTAATCAAATTGTGATTGAATTAAGACAACGATACTATTGTAGTTTTAAAATTAGCATCAAGAAGTTTAAAACACAAACATGTCTGAATGAGGCTCAGTGTGTGTTTGCAGTTAAAACCTAAAACCTTCATGAACTCCATCAGACGAACTTGAGGACTTGAGACGCTCTGGACAAAGTTCAGACACGAACCCGTTTTCCTCTTCGTCCATTTGGAGTTTTGTTCAGAGAACGATCGACTGCTAAGTAAAAGGAAAGGTTTTAAATTCCCTTTTTCCATTTCTCATAAAAGCTCGTTGTTGGCAGAGGGATCGGCTTTTACCACGAGGCCTTCGGAGCAGCCCGAGCTGGAGGCTCCTGCAGAGGAGGAGGCGCAGGAGCCTCGTTGACTTCGAGTCGGCTCCAAACCCACTGAGGTTCTGCAGGAGGAAATCAGAATCAGAGCTGGTTACTGGTCTAAATCTAAAAATAAAAACCCAGTGAATACGAGGAGAAAGAGCTGCTGTGCTGTGAGTGTCTGGGTGTTATGCTGCGGGTCTGAGTGTGTGGGTCTCGGAGGTGTAGTAAAGGAGGGAGTGGTGGTCTGGGGAAGGAAAAGAAGCCTAATGGACTGGGAGCTAATGGGCGGCAGCAGCAGCAGTTGGACTCTTCGTGCAATTAGAACAGGAAAGAGAGTGAGTGAGGATTTGCTGATGATGGACCCGGAGTGACTGCTACCACTCAGACCCCTGAACTAATGAACAGATACAGACCATCATGGTCTTAGACCTTAAAGTGAAAGATCACCGACGGCTTCAAGGTTCTTTAGAAAACACGTTTCAACATCCAACGCTGAGTGAGGATAGCTGAAGTTTAAATCTGTTAAATGTGATCAAATCAAATGTTACAAGAAGAACTTTGAGAAGAAAATGATCCGGAATGTGATCTGACTTTTTTAGTTTGGTCCAATAAAACCAGGTTTGAACCGAAGTGGAACAAACAGCAAACGCCACTAAGCTCATTTGTCTTGTGTTTAACTTTTCAAACATTTTACTCCGTTCATCGCTTCAAATCTTATTAAGATAAAGAATCTAAGTATTTAACCTGCAGCTCCGAGCTTCAAAGCTCTTTCACAGGTCTCACAAAGTAAAACTAGAACAGTTAAAAGTTGATAAAGGTCTTTTAGTTCTTGAATAAAGTTTAAATTAATAAAAAAACAGGTTGTGGGTTCGAACCTGACGGCCAACCAGAGCCAGGACCATGTGATATTTTACAAGAGGGAAACTTTAGAACCACATGTATTTTGTCCGGCCCACATCTGGATGGTAACTGGATGTTTGTCTCTGTTTGTCACTGGTGACCCGTCCTGGGCTCCGCCTCTCGCCCAGTGTCAACTGGGATTGGCTGCTCCTCCACTACCTCCCTTAAAGGATCGGTGGAAAAGATAAAAGATGGTTGTTTGGGTCTGTGTGTGTGAATGAATGATTGTGAGTCTATGTTTTGTGATGCGCTGGTGACCTGTTCAGTTTGTGTTCAGCCTCTCACACATGTAAACTACACAACTACACAGGTCCTGCGGGTTTGAGCCCAGAACCTTCTTGCTGTGAGGCGACAGAGCCGACCACTGCACCACCGTGTCACAGAGGGGAGGAACAATACAGTTACAAAACAATAACTTTTGAAGTTACACTTGATTTCACAAAGTCAGATTTAGCTTATGCACATACACAGCTGATGTTTATAACTGTTGTTGTACATGTGTAGTTATATAAACTGTGATACTTTATCATGGGAACATTACACTGTGCGTCAGATTTATTAAAAGAGGATAAAATAAAAATGCTGAGACTTCATGAAGAACTGCAGATGTATCCATTTAATAAAATACTGATGTAAACACAGCAGCTGCTCAGGTCCAGGATTCAGGTCACATGATGTAAGAGTCTGGTTAACTGAAGAGGTTCCGACACTCACACCGACTTTCATTACAGCCACGGAAACGCTGGATGCAATTTTAATGAAGCCTTTTCATAAAGCTTTATACTAATGAACCACAGAGTCAGTTAGGGTGGTGTGTTCACGCTGCAGGGAGGAAGCACGGGGAGGGGGGGCATAAGACTCTGCTGCAGTGTCAGCACATCTGGACTCATCTGGATTCATCTGGACTCATCTGGACTCATCTGGATTCATCTGGAATCATCTGTTATCATAAGCAGCAGCAGTCGGTGTGTTACACGTCTGTAGGGATGAGGCTGGATGAAATAAAACAGGTGTGATTTAATAGTAAGATCATTTTCCTGTGTTTAACATTAAATACAACAAATATACTCTTAGTCAAATATTACAGTACAAACACTACAAACTGTTTTCACTGAGAACCTGTTCAGAGAAAAAAGAAAGTTTGAATATAGAATTATATTGAATTTTACAAGTAAATAAAAGGATGACCAAATAGACTATAATGTCCACAACCTCACGATGTTAAAGAAAGTTATAAAACTAAATCCGTGGAGTCGACTCTTTGTCCTGATCTGTGTATCAATCCACTGGCTGATAAAAGCCAAACTCAATAAAACACATTTAATTGATTAGATCTGGAATTTAACAGCTCTAAATTCTACACATTAATAGAAGTCATATTTGTATTATATATATTTTTTCATTATTCCCTGGAAAACCAGTGACATTTTCCAAAGTTCTGTGAAAATCCATTCTGCAGTTTTTGCATCATCCTGCTGACGAACAAACAAACACACAACAATGTTGTTATTGTAACATAAAACTATTTTACAGAATAAACTTGAATCTGTATTGAACTTAACTGACAAATGTCAGGTGGCTATTCGTAGTCATTTCACTGTCTCAGCCCTATTCAGCATAATAATCACATTTCTCTGTGTTAAACACGTTATATGAACTGTGTAGTTTGTGAATTATCAAGCAAATCAAATTAACACAGCTTAAAATTTCCCCTCGATATAAACAAAACCTGCAAAAGTCCCAAAAATACAGCAGAACCAACTCAGAGCAACAAAACCCAGGAGGTTCCTCAAAGTGACAGATTCTCCTGTTAATTAGTCTGATGATGTTTTGATTAGAACAGGTTGCTGAGCTCATTAGTGCGTGTGTGTCTGTGTGTGTGTGTGTGTGTGTGTGTGTGTGTGTGTGTGTGTGTGTGTGTGGGTGTATGTGTGTGTGTTTGTGTGAACACGCGTGTGGGGTCGCGTGGCGTGTTTCTGTGTAAAATGTTAGTTCCTGGGAGTGTGTGTGGGTTGTGCGTGGTGTCAGGAGATCCCCCCCCCCCCCCCTCTCAGGGACCTTCAGTCTGACTCTGTCTTCATTAAGTGAACATCAGGTGCTAATTAGCTCAGAATAACTTAACGTCAATGTGGCAAGGAGCCAAACAGGAAACTGTGCAGACTGGAAACTGTGCCCTCTGACTGATACTGCCCCCTGGTGGAGCCAGAGGCCTGTTGCAGCCGGGGCCCCTCCTCTCTTCTGGCTGTTGATGCACACTGAAGATGATGGTAGCCTCAGGTGATGCTGTGGCTGATCATGTCAGTGCTGCCAGGCCATGAAACACTTCCTCCCCCTCCTCCTCCTCCTCCTCCTCCTCTTCCTCGGCAGCAGCAGACGAGAGAGGCCAGATTCAGAAAGAGCTTCTTTCAGAAAACAGAATCACTTTCTTTGAAGAGACAGAGAACAAATGCAACACACAGTTGTTGTCAGACTCACCTTCCTGACACAGACCACCACACCAACACCCCCCCCCCCCCCCCCCCCCCCCTCACACCTTCATGTGCACCGACGGAGGAGGACGGAGGAGGTGAAGCTGTGCACAGATCAAAGTGTGTGAGTTCAGCTCCTGTGCTGCTGCTGCTCTGCTGTTGTCTGTTTGCATCAGAGGAACATGTGTCCCAGATGTTTCTCTGACCTTTGTTTTGACCCTGATTACATGTGTAACTACACAATATACTGTAAACAGACTCTTTCTCCATCTAGGTCTGATCCTGGTTTTATTTAGTTTTCTCTATGTTCTCATCTGTGACACTTTTATATTTATATTTGATTGTTTCCTAATGTTTGCCTTCAATTATGAATGTTCAACCTGTGAAGCATCTTGTAACTGGGAGTTGTTGAAAGAGTTGTATTATCTTTAATTATTACATAATTTATCAGAGAGCCTTTTTTGATTTTACCTGAATTCAATTTAGATTTATAAAAATACATTTATGTCTTTTAGAGTTATTTTTAATGAAAATAAATGTCTTTGTGTGGTTCCTTGATTTTTGTTGTGCTGATGATTTTAAGATGTTTTGCCCTTGTTAAGCATTTCGTAAATTTGATTTTAGAAAGTGATCTTTAAAATCAAGTTTTTATTATTATTATTATTATTATTATTATTATAAGAATTTAGCTGACATGTGTTTTCTCTGTTTGTACATTGTCATTCTCCTTTTTCTCTAATTTGAAAGTAATAAAGCTCATTAAATATTTATCATCAACAATTGTAATAATGTATTATTTCAATTAAACAACCATAACTCTGGTTAAAACCTCTTAGTGTCCATACTTTTATATAATCATATTATTTATTATTCCATGTTGATTATCACCTACAGTAGGTTTATATGCTGTAATGTAATGGACACTGTGTGACACGCCCCTCCATATATGGTCACTTCTGGTTCCAGAAATCAAGATGGCGTTGAGTCATATAGAAATCAAATAAGTGTATGAAATGTGTCTCTAGAGAACAAACTGACAATAGCTGGTTGTAGCAGTGACCTGTCATCATTGTGTTGAGCTTTGTGTTGTTGTAGGTTTGATATTTGATGTCTGCAGTTTCCATCACGTACAAATGTTTATTAAATTATTAATTCATTGTTTATCGTGTGAAGTTCATCATAGCTCAGTGCATTTATGAGGATATGTATAAACTTCTCATCTTTATCTAAATCCTCTGTGTAATAAACACGTCTCTGTCAACATCTCTATGTCAGATAATGTTTCATAGTTTATTGATATTTTTTTACTTGATCACGATTCAGAATTTATTTTAAATGCAGATCATCGGTTTGTCTGTAATTTGTGATTCAGATTAAAATCCTACATCCCTCAAAAAAAACACGTGATCTGCATGATTTCTATGATGTAGTGCGTGTCTCAATTCGGCCACGAGAGGGCGCCACAGCTTTACTAAAAAATGATTTTAATTTTTTTCTGTCACTGAGGCAGATGGATAGATGGATAGATAGATAGATAGATTAGAGAGAGAGAGAGAGAGAGAGAGATAGATAGATAGATAGATAGATAGATAGAGAGAGAGAGAGAGAGATAGAGAGATAGACAGATAGATAGAGAGATAAATAGAGAGATAGACAGATAGATATAGAGATAGTGGATAGATAGAGATATAAATGTTAAACCTTACTCACTTATTACAGGAACTGATTCTCCTCTTTCCAGATAAACTTTGTCTCAGTTAATAAACGTTGTGCATTGTGTATAATGAGGTAAAATATCATTTAATTATTATTATTATTATTATTATTATTTATTAGGACCAAACTTGACGATGTCAAGGAAAAATATAAAAACAATCTGTGGAGTCGCCTCTTTGTCCTGATCTGTGTATCAATACACCGGCTGATAAAAGCCCAACTCAATAAAAACACGTTTAATTGGCTAGATCTGGATTTAACTGCTTTAAATTCAACACTTTAATAGAAATCATATTTGTATTATATATTCTTTTTTCATTATTCCCTGGAAAACCTGTTCAATATATCCGAAAAAAAATTGTCTTGTTCTTTTGTCAAGTTCTGTGAAAATCCATTCTACAGTTTTTGCGTCATCCTGCTGACGAACAAACAAACACACAACAATGTTCTTATTGTAACATAAAACTATTTTACAGAATAAACTTGAATCTGTATTGAACTTAACTGACAAATGTCAGGTGGCTATTCGTAGTCATTTCACTGTTTCAGCCCTATTCAGCATAATAATCTAATTTCTCTGTGTTAAACACATTAAATTAACTGTGTAGTTTGTGAATTATCAAGCAAATCAAATTAACGCGGCTTAAAATTTCCCCTCGATATAAACAAAACCTTCAAAAGTCCCAAAAATACAGCAGAACCAACTCAAACCAACAGATTTGTATAGGTGCATTAACTTCTTGACACTAAGTGGCAGTAGAAACAACATTGATATCTTTTCATCTTGTTAAGCAGATTATTTTGTAACGTGTTAATTTAAGTTTAACATGTAATTCAGGGTTTTTATCTAATTTAGTTTGTTTTTCAGTCGTCTTTTGGATCTGAATGAAATCTGTGATTCTTGATCTGTTGAATTCTCCATCATCTACATCATCTCTAACTTTGTGTAGCTAGTTCACAGATGATCTGTCATCCAACATAATAAAGTAGATGACGCACTAAAGGTGTAAAGGTAATTGCAGGCCTGTGTGTGTTAGTGTGTGTGTTTGTGTGTTTGCACTGTGACCTCTCCTTCCTGGCCGGCCCTTACCCATGGTTCATAGCGGGAGGCCAGCTGTCAGGGCCTGCGTCCAGCGCTTTCCAGCTCAGACTGTGGGAAAGTGGGAACCCCCCGCCTCGTCTCACAAGACTCACTAATATCTTAACAACTGCCCCGTGTTCTCATCCCACTTCCTGGAGCGAACGGCTAAATATAATACGCCCGGGGCCGTGGACTTCCCGCCCTGTCCCCGAAATACACAGTCAAAATACTGCTCGCTGACATCAAGACTGTTTTCTCAGAGTTTCCTCAAAGTCTGTCGCCGACTTCCTCCCGGGTTCTGTCGGGCCGATGGAGGAATTCACCATTTTAGATTTAAAAAAGCTGGATTCAGTGGGAAACGTTCTGTTTGAGGGGATTTCCAAAGATGATCCTGGAAACTGACACGACTTCGTTACCAAATAAAGAGGAAGAGGAAGAGTTGGGTTTTGTGTTTTAAATTAATATGATGAACGAGAAACAGATATTGAAGTATGAACAAAGAAATTGCTGAAGAACATTGTGACGTTTTAGAAGAGCAGTGAAATACACATTTTCAAAAGCAGCCAAACATTGGGAAGCATAAAATGATAAATTAATAGTTGTGTCAATAAATCTGGGTAATTTGTGATCAATATATTCACGTATTGATTAATTTAAATAATTAAAAGTTTATTAACACTTGAAAATCCCAAATACATAAAGAAAAACTGAAAAGAAAACATTTTGAATCCAAACCTTGGAAACAATATGTTCCGGAGATGATTGTTTACCAGATCCTGTTTAAATCAATCTATATTAACTATAATAACTTGAATTTCCAGAAAGCATCATTGTGTTCTCGCGATGACATCATTACGCTGCGTGCGGTGCAAAACGTGGTAACACCAGGTGGGGGCGCCAGAGGACTTTTCCTTTTTCTGTTTTTGCGTAAGATTGTTGTTTGAATCAATCTGGAATAAAAAACATAATTGTTAGAACATCGTTCTTTTT
The DNA here is from genome assembly GCF_947347685.1 of Pleuronectes platessa. Taxonomy (NCBI): domain Eukaryota; kingdom Metazoa; phylum Chordata; class Actinopteri; order Pleuronectiformes; family Pleuronectidae; genus Pleuronectes; species Pleuronectes platessa. The sequence goes on along the minus strand of NC_070640.1, from coordinate 2,248,421 downwards.
GCAGCAGAAAGTCAAGTTGTATGTTAAAGTTTTCCTCTCGTGATGATGTCTTCACGTTAAAACTTATGGATAACGCACGATGGCGCCAGAGGAGCAGGAGGCGAGAAATCGTCAAGAAATATTTTGTTCAAATTGGTATATTTCGAAATCTTCTGGTTCAATTTGCTTTGACACAATTTCAGTACTTTTATCATTTATTATGATTTATTGACTCATACAAACCTTTAGCGGAAGGTTGAACACGAAGCCTTTGAAGATTCTACAGGAAGTGACATCACTGCAAGAAAAACTACGACTATGTAGAAACTGGAGGAACATTTCAGAGTTCAGAGGTTTCAAAGGTTTAAAAGACAAAATAGAAAAAGAGACTAAGTAAAAACTACTGAGTGGATTTCCACGACACCTGGTGGGAGACATGCACCAGGAGACCCTCTAACGTTGCATGATGGGAAAATCTTCACAGATTTCTCGGAATAATTCACAGGTCTCGATGGAAACGTGAGGTTCAACTCAGACGACTGACATCTGTGAGTCTGTAGCTCGCTGCAGCTCCAGTGAAAAGTGTTGGGCCTCGGTGGAGGTTGGAGATCCAGATGTGATGTCTGTAATTTCCCAGTTTTTATGCTTTGCGGCTGCAGAAAGAAGCGAAGGCCAAACCCAACCCGGATGAATGGACGCGCTGGTTGGTTGCATGTCTGGCTGAGTACACACAGCACTTAACCCCATTGCTGAATACCACACTACCACCACCACCACCACCATCACCACCATCTGCAGCAGCATCAGGCCATTACTGTTCAGGAAATATGCTGAATTATTCAATCACTTCCTCTGCATTCTCTACAGGATGCACAGGGTCTGTTGGAAATCACAGAAAGGGTGTGTGTGTGTGTGTGTGTGTGTGTGTGTGTGTGTGTGTCTGTGTGTGTGTGTGTGTGTGTGTGTGTGTCTGTGTGTGTGTGTGTGTGTGTGTGTGTGTGTGTGTGTATTAATGACGTGCACATTGAGGGTCTGTGCTCATGTGTGTCATAAAGTCGTGATCATGACCTACATTACATTCTCTGCTTGTACCAGATTTACAGTAGATCACTATACAACTATGTAACTCCTCAAATATTAACAATAGAATAAATCAAGTTTTGTAACATTAGTGAATAAAAACAAATGTTTTGTGTTTTTACAGATCCAACACTTTTTTATATATTTTTCAGAAGCCTTTGGTTTCTGTTTATTTCACTGAAACTGGTCTGAGCCACTTGCGTCGCGATTATTTTTTAAAGTGCATATTAGTAAACACAAAACAATAATCTATAGTTGTACAAATATTATGAGACACTTAATGAAGTATTAGTAGTAATGGACAGTGAGATGTGAAAAGCCAGACGAACAGACACGTGTGTTGGATCTGAACCAAATGAAGAAAGACCCCGGCCTCCTCCATGTTAGCAGATGGGACCAAACATCTGGACTTCGGCTAAGTTCTTATCACACTGATGTTTGTTCAAGTGTTTCGGATAAGTTTGGTTTTAATGAGTTATTCGATTGATATCAAATCTGGGTTGAAACGTCTTGATTGACAGCTGAGCCTGACTCACAACCTCGATCCCTCAGCTCAGTCTCCAGATGTTCAGACATTTTGGTTTCATTTCTGTTCGGTGGGAGGAAGTCGACATGTCGTCCATCTTTATTTACAAGAGCGTGGAGTTCAGAGTCAGTTTCCAGGAATGTGATTCATTTATTCATTCATTCATATCAAACCTGAGTCAGAACTGTTCATCAACGAGCGAGTCCACATCTGTTGCCTTTTTACCCAGAACCCCCCTTGTGTCGTGGGGCTGGTTCCTCTGCACCGCGCCACATTCTGGTTTTTTCTCTCTCCCTGGACCAAACAAAACAAAGTGAAGGAGTCTCAGATGAGCCTTTGCAAAGTGGGTGGGAGCGTTGTTTTATCTGGGTCCTTGAACACAGCTGCTGACCCAGAGCTCTGCTCCGCCAGTGGTACACAGAGACGTCACCGCTGGGGCCCCGTCCCACGTTTCATAAAGAGACGACAGCCGGGAGAAGAAGAGGAACCGGCCTCCAAACTCTGATTCATGGAGTTTTGAGGAAAACAACGGGCAGATGTAAAATTCGATATTGTCATTTCCTGTCTGTTAACTCCGCTCATCATAATCTACATGAAGATATCTGCACAGGAATGCAGCTGTTGTGAGTTGCCAGAGTGAGAAAAGGCTGAAGATGGGACAGGGACCGAAAGAATGAGAGTGGGAGGGAGGGAGGGAGGGAGGGAGGGAGGGAGGGAGGGAGGGAGGGAGGGAGGGAGGGAGGGATGGATGTGAATTCCAGAGGGCAGGGAGCGTTTTGTCATCCCAGCAGCAGAAACAGGAAGTGAGTTAAAACCTCTCTCCTGACCTCCCGACCCCTGCAGATAACATTCCCACCCTCCTCCATCCCTGCAGCTGTGTGAAGCCCTCCCTCGCTCCCTCTCTCTCTCTCTCTCTCTCTCTCTCTCTCTCTCTCTCTCTCTCTCTCTCTCTCTCTCTCTCTCTCCTCTCTCTCTCCTACATGTTTTCCTGAATGCGCTCGATTCTCTGTAATTGATGTTCAGCGCTTCACAGAAAAAGTGTGTTTTTAAAACACGTGATTATTTAAACGCTTGTTTCTGATTCAGCTTCTTTCTCGTGGCTGCAGTTTGTTTAAAGAAAGTAAATTTCCATCTTTTTAAATCGTTCTTATTGTGACATGAGGTTTTAAGTTTGTTCCTTTTGCCACATCAAACAAATTGAGTTGGTCTTAACATTTCAATGTGAGACTAGTTTACAGATGTTGTGTAGTTAAAATGAGTTTAGGTGGTTTTGCAGAATTCCTCTTCATGACCACACACACACAACTTCTCTAGGACATATTTTCTTGAAACTTTAACTGCATCCTCACCACAATCCAGAACCACTTACCCTAACTGGGACCTCACCAGTGACATTTAGCCTCAATAGAACTGAGCTTTGGCCTCCAGTGGATCTACTGGTCCTGACAGGGTCAGTGTCTGTGCTGTTACTAAAGAGGAAACAGAATACAAACATGCACACATGCATATGATGATGGTGGGAATAGACCCTGGATATATTTATTTATACACAGCTTCATATACAGTCTACTGGAGGAAGCACATTTACAGTAGCTAACATTACTTTCTAAGGCAGCATGGTGGTGCAGTGGTTTGTTGCCCCACAGCAAGAAGGTTCCCAGTTGGAATCCTGGTTTGGTCATGGTATTTGTTTCATGGTTGGTTTCCCCCGACCCCCCCCCCCCCCCCCCCCCCCCCCCCAGAGCTGAAGACCTGCAGATTGGTTAATTGGAGACTCTGATTTCACTGTAGTTGTGAATGAGCTGGTGACCTGGACCCCTGCTCCCCCCCGATGTCAGCTGATCAAAAAGATGAGCAGCCAGGATGTTGTTTTCTAAAGATAATCTTATTTATATGATATATATATATATAGCCTCTGAAATGATTGTGATGCTGAGTCGTCACCTCTGTCCAGGTTTGAATAAAGGTCAGAGGTGCTTTGAATTCTTTATGGATTTGTGTGATACCGTGCATGAAAATATTCTCTTATCTCTTCCTCTTGTCTTCATTCCCTCCTCCCTTCCACCCACGCAAATCCCCAACTTCCTATTGGAGCTCGCTCTCTTGCACACACACACACACACACACACACACACACACACACACACACACACACACACACACAAAGCCACAGCTATGACCCCTTATCTTTTCCAAGCACCTAAACCATCTGACTTTATTCAGCATCTCATTACATCATAGAAACCTGCCCTGAACAAAACAGAGTGTCCATGTTTCCCAGAACAGCATCAACATGTTTGCTTCTTGTTTTGTCATCGTATCAAATGTAAACAAACACTCACACACACACACACACACACAAACACTCACACACACACACACGTGAGTTACAGTGGATTTAGATTCTCCCGTCACTTTGCTAGTTTTCCATTGGGTGATTTTCACCGTGTTTATGTCAGTTAACATGTTTGTGATCTTCCTGAATCTTCCCGGAGCTCGACACCTCCCTCCCTCCCTCCCTCCCTCCCTCCCTCCCTCCCTCCTCCCGGGCTGCTCCTCCCGTAGCCGACCTCTGACCTCCTTTCATTTTCATTACTTTTGTTTTTTGCCTCCCCGCTGACAGCCATAACCCACAGCGATGAGTGTGTGTGAGGCCGAGCTCGTATGTGTCAGTGCTCCTCCTGTAAAAAGCACAATGAAAGGTTCCGTGGGGTGATTGACAGCTGCATGGGGTGTTTGACGGACAGGCGGTTTTGTTCCCGAGCGGCCGGGAGACTGACTCCCAGGGCGCACCGGGACAGCGGCTGTATAGAAGCAACACGGCCCACGGCGAAGATGCACAAGTTGGCGAGGGTAGGGGGTCGTGCCGGGTTGGGGGCCGGCTCCTCACCTCTGTACACCCACGGCTTTAACAGCGGGGTTGGAGGTCGCGGCTGGAAGTGGCATCCCTCGTCAGGCTGTCATCACGGAGGAGACGGGTTCCTTTCTCGTGAAGTACACTTGTTTGTTTCCCTCTCAGCACCTTCGCCCTCCATCATGATTCAAGCCCATGAGGGTTGTAGCAGTTTAGTTTAGTTTAAGATTTGGTTGCCGGCTCATTATCGATCCGTTCCTCTATTGTCCTCCATCCTCCGGGCGTTGGTTTGGGGAGGCAGCCATCAGAGTGAAGGGGTCTCAGATCCATCTCATCCTGGTGGAACCTGAAGTTCTGGAACTGCCCTGGGTTCTCCTCCCAGTTGTGCTGCCCAGTAAACCTCTGATGGAAACATTAGAAACACCTCAGCTGTCACCTTTTGATGTGAAGGACTGAATGTCTGAACTCTCTAAACCTGATCCCAGTCACCTGATGGAGAAAACTCATTGCAGCCAGTGGTTCTCTCTTGTTCCTTAGGTCAGTACCCACAGGTCTCAACCGGAGGTGAGGGTTGAACATCCTTGGAAACTCACAGGCATATGCAATAAATACCTTTTTGCTGCATTTTTGTAAGAGGCTGCAGTTGCATCCAAACAAGTTCTCTCAAGACTTTCTGTCTCAGCCAATGGCAACGTGGTGATAACGATATTTGTAATGCAAAGAGAGTTTGTGTTCAGGACTCGACTTCAGCTCCAACAAATACAAACCTTTAGATGTTTGCGGTAAAGTGAAACCACAGTTTACAGAGCTCCAGGTTCCAGTTTGCCTCGTGGTCCTTGTAGTTCTTGGGGACAGCAGTGTTTGTGTTTCGGGAGCGATCACCTGACCCGACTTGTAATTCTCCTCACGTTCCTCCGCGTTCCTAGAATTCAAGAGCGAGCGAGTTGGCCCCTGGAAATCCCCCCCGATTTAGAGCACCATGAATCCTCCTCCATATTGTATTTGTTTTATTCTTTTTCTGGGAACTGGTGTAATCCCCTGTATCGGACCATTTGTCTATCAGATCCCGAACAGAAGTGATGCATAACGTTCTGAAGCAGACTCCAGGAGCAGGTCAGCAGTTTAAAGCTGTGGTTGTTGAACAGGACCTGAGGCTCCAGGACCTCGACCAGAGCATTGAGGTTAAATTCAATATTTAGACGATGTTGATGATGATGATGATGAAGCTGATGATGATGCTGAACTCCATCACACACACATCTCTCTCTATGGTGATGACAATTGGCTCAGGTCAGGGTAGAACTTGTATCATTTAGGTGCAGATTCGAATGAGGAGGTTGAAACAGGAACTTTCTTTCATTCTTTTATCTTTGTGCGATTTTCACTCAGAAAACAATTCACTCAGTTGGTAACTAATGTGTGTTGATATGATACAAAATGCTGTTTAACTCAATGAGGACGTATTAATGTGATAAACCTGTGTACACAATGTGATTCAGGTCAGAATACTATAACTCATAATCTAAATATGCTTATTAAGACTCTGGTCTTCACCAGGTTAATATCGTGAGCAATTCATGTCTCTCACTTACTTAGTCACTGTAGATCCATTTAACTAGAGGGGTCAGAGGTCGAGGGGAGAGGGGGGGGGGGCAGCCAGTTAACCTGCAGCAGTGGTCAGTCCGTGGAATTGAACCCAAAACCTTCTGTTTACTAGAGGAAGTACAAAACGCTCACATATCAGAGTCCAGGGCTGGTGAATAATGGGTTTATTGGTAAAAGCTTGCAGGAGGAAACATTCATGTATTATTAATTTTCTTTATCACACTTTAAACACACACACACACACACACACACACAAACTGTCTACAGAGTGTTTGTATGCCACACATGACATGGGGAAAGTGTGTGTTTTTTATTTTATTTGTGCACGTTTATTGTTGTGTTTAGTCATATTCATACAGTAGTTTCCTTTAGTGTGTGTGTGTGTGTGTGTGTGTGTGTGTGTGTGTGTGTGTGTGTTTGTGTGTGTGTGTGTTGTTGCTTTAATGCTCTGTGCTTTTTTTTCCTTTAAGACTCCACACGCAAAAACACACACACACACAAATACACACTTCAGTCTTCTTCATCTAATAATCTAGCAGCTCACACACACACACACACACACACACACACACCTATGCGTGCGCACACAGACACAACACATCTGTATTCACTGCTCTGAAGCCATTAGTGTGACCCAGCCTTGATTAGTTATTTATGAGCCCAGCAGAGTAAAGTGAAGGGAGTGGAGCACCAGGGGGCCTCAATTATAAAACTGTTGTTTGACTTCACCCAGATCTCACCACAGCTGATGTTATCGGTTCTAACAATGTCAGCAGAAAGACCGAGAGGCCGAACCCTCGTCTGGAGATGGAGTGAGTTCAGTCTGAGGAAACGGAGGAGTGAGGAGGGAGGAGGTGTTGTGATGTAAAGATCTAATTCACTCTCTGATGGACGGCGTCTGGAGACTGAGACGTTAAAGGTTTGAATCTTCAGCTCAAGAATCAACAGACAAAAAATATCTGGTTCTTTGATTAAAACGACATTGTCGACATAATCATGTTTTGAGTTTTGTTTAATCTTCTTGGTGCATTACCGTTATTTCCCATTTGGTAAAAATGCGATGGAGCAGTGGCTTCTATATTTCATATTGCACTAATGCTCCATTACTTCAATTATTTGGCTTGTTCACCGTTGTTTCTGGGAATCTGATTCAGGCTCTAATCTTCAATCTACAACTTCAAGAACCCGTTGAAAACACCTTTCAACTCTCTCCACCTAATGGAAAGTGCCACGATAATTTATTTAGAGTTTATCAAATGTTTACTCAGGTTTGGCTCCAAACTAATCAGAACACATCCGATTCTGCATATTTCAATATGGCTGGTTTTATAAATAGTTAAAATAATTGAAGTTATGATGCAAATATAAGGCTTGTATTCATAATTTATTTAGATTAATAAGGGAAGAAGGTGGAGGGCATTCGATTGAGTTAATCTAGGAGCTGGGATTCTTGTTTTTTCTGTGTCCAGAGGACAAACTGCTGCAGAACGTTAGATTCACTTCTTGGTAAAGTTTTGTAACGTACATAAAAGTTTTTCTAAGATAATTATGTCTTGTTGTCATTTACTACAAGTTGAAAATAGAAGATAAGATTGGAGGTTTCTGATGAAGCTAAATATTTGAGAAAGTAATGTAAGTAAGTACTCTTGATGTTGATATTCAACCTTTATCCCAGCAGCAGTTTTGATATGAAGTCGTAAGTCTACATGGGTGTTATCACATTTATTAGAGTATTTAATCTAAATAGAGAATGTTCTAGAAGGCACCACAGCCTCTAACTGTATTTAAAAATGTTTTCAGTGTGCTGAGCTTTCTGTATTTTAATAAATGTGTTTAAACAACATATGTCTTATTGAGAAGTGAACACAGAAGTGAGTTTATTTATGGGCGAAGATCAGCATCACGTTGAATCACTCATTAACTCACACGGCACAAAGTTTGCTCCGTTTGGAAATTCCTTTTTATTGGTTGGTCTTTAGCCAGGAGGGCAGCAGCAGCCGCTCCACACTGAGAGGAAGAAACAAAACCAAAAGACAAACAACAACAACAACAACGAGGTCGGCACTCTTCATTTCCTCCGACCACTGTAAAATAAATACTCCACTCGTCCACGTCCTCCTCCTCCATGATTCGTGTTCCCCGCCATTGTTGTTACCGTTCAAATAAATATCAACGAAGCAAATATCAGCGATGAAACAGAAAGTGTGAAATGCATATTGTTCCATATATAATATATTCATTTTAGATAGTTATTTTTTTTCTATATATATTTGTTCCATATACTCTCCCTTAAATTCTCTGACGACAGACACGATGCCAATTTGTACCAAAAGCGACGCTAAGACACGAGAGGAGATGTGAAGTGTTACAGCACCGGACGGGTTCCTGAGCAACGCTGGGAACATCTGGGGAATTTAGAGAAGTTACATATCGGAGTGATTCATGTGTACGTACAGATACTCGGATATCTCGGTCAGCGGAGGTGAGGTGTGGAAGTTGCACCCCCCTCTATCACTGCCACGGGTAATATCTTGAATTTTGACAAAAGTCCTCAAAACAACCCTTAAATTACACATTTTGTAATAACAAGTCATCATTTCCCCCTTAAATCTTGTTAAGATGAGTTTGTTTCTTAAAAGAATGTTGATGTTTTGTTTGCAGTGTAACTCGCATTTCAGCAAAAACACATTTGCTTGTGCTTCATTCGTTAATATTAAATAAAACAAATTATGAGACTATAAGATATTTAAACAATTTGGTTAAACGTAAAACTGAAAAAACTCTTTAGAAGATGATTGAAACACGGGAGTTGATTTTGGAAGTTTGTTTGACATGTGCCCCACAATGCACTGCACGAGTCCCTCTGCGTATCTGCAGCACGTAGAAAACATTCCATACTGACGTGTTTACGATCAAGCTGCGACTTTCAACGTTTATTTAAAGTCGCTCTGAAAACAGATGAACCGGTTTAAAAAATATTCAACGTCTTCGCCCCGGGTTCGTAATGTTCCTCATGTTGCCCCCCCGAGCACCAAGATCCGACTGAACCCATCCAATCAACGAAGAGGAGACGTCTGGGAGGAGCCAATCAAAGGCCACGCCCACAGTCATGATGTTAAGTATAAAAAACTTTCTTCTCCACGTCGTTGTCTTATAAACACCACAATAATTAAACCATATTAAAGTTATATGCAGATGATGATCTGTTGTTCTGCTCACGGCCGCCATTGGTTTCCTGCTGTTTTTGAAGCGTTGTCATTCACAGAGCGTGCATGCAGTATAGAATGTGCCTGCGAGTTATCGTACATGACCTTGACGGGCAACGTTAGCATCTTCTTTAAAAAGCTCAGTTTCTCCATGTGTATAAAAAAAACATTTTGTTGTGGTTTTGACGTGCGGATGAAAAGCTGAGAGAAAGTTTTCACACTTGTCTGCATCACTGTGGACGGGCCGGATGAATAATCCTCAATTACATAGACACGGATTTTGGATTGCCAATACTTCTTATTAGTAACGATAACTATAAAGTCACAGGTAAGACTCAAAGTGGATTAAAGTTGCAACGCTAGTAAAACAAAATGAAAACAGAGTTGAGCACAGAAACATTTGGGGCAACATTTACACATCGTGAAACCAAAGAGCAGCAGCACAAAGAAATCAAATAAAACGTTACAATGCTTGATTTAAAATAATAAAACTGTTTCCGCTTTGACATAATGAATCACAAACTTTTGATCATCTGGAGAAGTTTGACTAATGCATCATTTATAATCTTCGTCAAATGATTGTACTTTTAAAACACGCCCCTCTCTCTGAATAGGTCTGAAACCCTCCCCCTCCATATTGGAATCTGGGACATGGACCAACTTGAAAGTCATTTCAGGTTCTTCTCCACTGACGTTTGTTAAAGTGTAATTTTCATTTCCATGATGAGTTTTGATTGGTCGTGACATTCTGATTGACAGCTGAGCCTGACCTTGAAACGATCACTGCTGCACAGACTCTGAATCCAAATGACGTCGAAAAGCACAAGATGGCTTCACTTTTGTACCGTGGGGAGAAATGGAGAGAAATGTCCCAAGAATCACGCAACTGGGGACATTTTGGATTCTGTCTTTGTCGACATTCACAGCTACACAACTTGTGTGATGCAGCCTCTTCAGATGCTTTTAAACGATCTGACCTGAACTTTGTTTTCAGGGCATAACAAGCCCTTTGTTTCAACTCGTATCAAACCGTCCGATGCAGCAGACGTGGAAATCCAACTTCCCTCTGTGTGTAATGACCTCAGCTGCACTTGTGTTACACACCTGAGAATTGTTGGACAAATCCAGATTTTGTTTTTTTAAACCAGATGAAAGATCCAGAATTCACTTGATTGATGTCTGAGCAGCTTCAGAGGTTTTGGTACCTGATGATAAAAACATATATTTGGTCTGAAACGTGTTTAAACCAAGTGATGACACTGAGTGTCTGTACAATAAGGGGCGTGGTCATGGCTTTTCTCCTAAGTCCTTGTTCAAAGTTTTCTGAGTTGCCCCAAAAGTTCCTGAATTGATCGCGAGTCAACGGTAAATATAATATTCACGCTAATGGAAAACAGCCGTAATAATATCAATCTCATGGGAACAAAGGAAAGCAGAATAAAAATAGTTATACAGTTAATAGCCAATATTTACATATAAAAATATAGCAAAGTAACTTTGAACAAATCAGGTCAGTGTGTGTCCGTGTCTGTGCTTGCGTGACTCATCCTGTCACACGTGCACACACACAGAAAAGCCCACATGCATCCAAATCCACACACACATACATACACACACATGCACCCGCCTGACGCTGTGTGTGTGTCCGTGTGTCTGTGTGTGTGTGTGTGTGTGTGTGTGTGTGTGTGTGTGTGTGTGTGTGTGTGTTATAACAGCTCTGAAGCCTTCCTTCCTGGCAAAGTGCTAATGTTGCACTTTGCCGTTCACCTGAAGTTCTGACGAAGTTGCGTAAATGCCACGACGGTCGTCACACACACACATTCCTCATTGTGTCAAACACACTCGTTCTCCATCGGACTTCCCAGCGGCGTCGACTCCGTCTCGCTCCTTTCATCCGACTTCTCGTCTCTCCTCCTCCTCCCAGCATCCCTCTCTCTCCCCATCTGCCAAACACCACCGCCCCGCTCCTTCCTGTCTTCCCTCCCTCCCACATGCTCCATTCTTCTGCGGCCCATTAAGAGCTATCATGGAGCTAATTGCCTGTTTGATCAACTCTCGGTGGACCAGGAGCTGGAGGCTTTTAGCCCTCTGAGCGTAAGAGGAGAGACGGACGGAGCAGGAGGGGAAATAGTGGCTGTGTGGGAATAACACGCCTCGAGTCGGTCGGCTTAACTCGGAATCTCAGTTCTCCAAAACATCAGGTTACCTTCTCTGTTAAATGTGTTTAAGTCAAATCTAATTTTGAGTTACTGACCCTGAAAACATCGGTGCACTGTGCCTCCATGACGGTTCAGTCGGTGTTAACGTGAATCGAGAAACAGAAACCGGTGTTTTTCGACCTTGAGTCCAGACGAAGATGCTAATGGACCTGAACGAGAGTGAGATGGGGAGTTGGATTTGACAATGGGAGGATAACAGGGGAGAAGATTAGGTGGGCTGGAGGAAGAGGAGGAGAGAGGGATGGAGATGGGGGAGGGGGGGGGGCTGCGCAGGAGGTCGGTCAGAGGAGGGAGGCTGGCGACAGACTGACTTCAGGAGGAAACCCAACCAGACCCAGAGAGCTCCACTGAAGCGACACTGCTAAAAATACAACAAGGGAGGCTTCTTCTGCTGACAACACAACATACACACAGGCTCTACAATACACAGCTTGTTGTACAGGAGGAGGACACACACATAGACACACACACACACTCACGCTGCCTCGTCACAATGGATGCACCCTCCCTTCAGTTAAATAATCCCCATTCAGCTCCTTGGCTTTTGAGGAAAACATGTCCATCTACCTCACAGTGCGTTTCCTTTACAAATGAGCTTAATAGCATTGACGTTCACACAGTCCGTACAGTGCATGGTCCCTTTTTGGTGTCAGACTGTTGTTGCAAGTGTCTTTGTTCCCACTTCATACCTCGGTGCTTTGCTCACAGTCCCAGTCAGACTTTCTCTGCAGCACCACGTCGGTGTCTTCATTCATTGGACTTCAGCCTTCGTGGAGTCGTTGGAATGTCTCCGTCTCTGACGCTTGTTCCGATTCAAGAGGACAGAAACTGTCGGCATAGACCGTGCACACCACCCCCGGCATCTCTCCATCCTGACTTGTTGCCTCACTTGTCTCTCTGCGTTGTCTTTGCAAAGGGTGAGCAGGACAGAGGTGCAACATTAAATAAATAGATTTGAAGACGTTACGCCCCGCAGAATGCAGAGAGAGGTGGATTCTGTCTGGAAGCCCCGGTTCAGGTTGACGGGCGGTGCAGCAAAGCACGACAGCTTCCTCCTCCAGGGCGAGTTCTAGTTTTTTTCGGCTTGAAGTCTCCAATATGAACAGGCACAGTAAAGCTTTGGTCCCTCCTGAGGTGGAGAATAAGTAAATTCAAGGTACATTAGGTGAACAACACTTCACGGTTGATTGGTTAGTTGGCTTGTCATATCTAGGTAGGTAGGTCACAATGGCATTGTCGTCACAATGTCAGCTGTGGCACTGTTGATTGGCGACAGCGTTGCTTTGGCCACGGCTGAGGAGAAGCGGATTTACCTGGTCCCCATCCAAGCCTGTCATAATGGCTTCTCCAGTGCTTTGCTGCGGAGCGAGGGGTGACCAGAGTTGGGGTTAGAGGCAGAAATCTTGCGGCACACAGTGTTGGTGTTGCTGCACCTGCAGCCGGGGCGCGTGGCCCGGTCGTGGGCACGCTGGCACAGGGCAAGGCACAGCCTGGCGGGGTAATAGCAGCAGAGGCAGGGAAGGCAGAGCGTCAGCAGCCCCATTGTGCCCCAGCGGGCACAGGCATGGGCTGCCGTACAAGAGCAGGGCCGGTCAGCGCAGTTATCCTCATCATCCTGGGCGGAGCAGTGGTAGAACAAACCTTTAACGCAACACAAGCAGGTGACATACTCCACAGCGCTCTCAGCAGAGCACAGGCAGCGCTGTCCACAGGCCCAGCAGGAAGGCAGGCGGCGGGGGGCGCAGCACTCTTGGCACTTGCAGCGACCACAGCGCTCGCAGATGAACTGATGAAGGCCGAGCTCGGCCTCGTCCTCCGTTAGGCCTTTACCAAAGGAAGTATCGGGTTTGAGTTCTCCTTTGGGTTGAGAGCGGACCACTGAGCCTAACCCAGAGTGAGACGGCGTCAAACCTGCCAGTAGCCGCTGGTCTGACGTGGCACTGGTCCGAGAAATGGAAGAGCTTATGGTACTGGAACGGCTCAGGTGGGACAGGTGAGCGTGCTGCTGCTGACTTTGGCTGCGGGGGAGGGCAGAGTGGAAGGAGTGCTGGGGGTGATGCGTGTATACTCCATGAGGGTAACGGTCTTCATGGGCATAAAAAAATCCGGTCTGGGTAGCCGGTTCGAGCGCCACAGGCCTCTCCACATAGTCATTGTTGGCCCGGATGGCACGAATCTGGTCGAGGGACAGCACTGGGACCTGCTGGAGGTCCAGCCCATCCAGCTCCATCCTGAAGGAATGAGCAGGGTCCCTCTTGGTGAGCCTGAGCCGGGCCGGGTGGCACCAGGGCTGCAGGCCGGGGCTGGGGCACGGTGCTCCCAACACTCACGGCACATCAGATAAACCTGCAAACACAGAGGAGGGAAGTGGCAGTCGTCAGTTATGATAATTCACCTATAAAATTATTTTCACTGTTATTTTCTCTAGTGTCTCCATAGGTTTTCTGAGGGGATATAAGAATTCTCTTCAAGAGTCAGTTTTAGACAGAGGGTGAAAAGAGGAGCTGCAGCATGTGAGCCTTTTCAAGACACAACACTTATTAGAATTATCAACCTAAATATGAAAATAATCATATACATTCTTAGATTCTAGAGCCTCAACACAATTGACAACACCTTGAAACACAGAAGAGCAGGATATTCTCAGCACAGGAGAAACTGATCCCAGTGAACGTTTCCTCTAGTCGGTATACTCACATGTGCCATTAATTGAATGGGTCACTGCTTTCCATTCAGCAGTAACCTACGTATTAATTTAAGCAGCACTTGATCAAAGATGGATATTTGGCAGAACAGCTTCTGCACAACCCTCAGCCATGTCACCGTGACAGTGAGGTTCTCCACTGCTCAAGCTAACGGCTATTATTAGCCTGCCAGAGCCGGAGAGATACGACCATGAGATCCACACTGTAATTTAGCATCTGTTGAACACAGCTGCAGCAGCCACAGAGGAAACCCACCTGCAGACAGAGTGTGACGCCACCATACAGTCCGAGATGATGTGGAGAAGTTTGCAGGTTTGATTCTGAGTTTATTCATGAATCAACAGACACGTCTCCTGTGTGAAGGTGTCTTCAATTTACCTGCAAGGTTTCACCAGACTGCTCGAGTAGATGGATCGTTCCCATTCACAAAAGTCTGGGCTTTTACTTTTTTTTCAGAAAACCAATAGATAAATATAAAGTAGGCTACACAGAGTTTTGGTTTGTGGCTTCAACCACAGCTAAAGACTGACGCGAGTGCAGAGATGTTTTACAAGAAGTTTCTCCTGTGGCCGTGCACCAGTATCTGCTTTTAAAAAGTTATAAATCAACTGGTTTTCTTTGGATCCACTTTCCACCAAGTGTTGAGCTGTATTTTGAGAACTAATAAGTTAAAACTTACAGACACAGCGTCTTAAAACCTGAAGGCTGAAAACAAGAGTGTCTGCAGAAGAGGAAACATCTTGTAGTAAAGTGGGTGAAGGGAAACATTGGTCTTCCACACTGAACGGGGTCCAGCCAGGCTTCCTGCCTTTTGGCCAAATTCGGTTGTCTGACTCATGCGAGTGATAAAGATGAGATTTTGAATCCATTCACCTTGTTTCATGACTGCAGATAGATGTTTACGAGCTCAATATAAATGTACTTCTCAGTAAATACATGAGGTCAAAACTGAATGAAATGAAAGTCAAGTGGAAATCAAGTCCAAATCCAGCTGATTTGATTCTTTGTCCAGATTTCAGCTTTGAGCCTTGAATGAAAAGACAAAACTCTGAGAAAAACAAATGATTGCTTGATGTTTGTTGTCCACATTGGCCGGAAAACATGTGGTGTGTTAGTGTGTGTGCATGATAGAGACAGTATTGGACATGCACACACACATACACACACACACAAACTCACAGTGGAACTGCAGTCTTGCCAAGTGGCCAAGGGGGAGAGATAGCTGGCTCGCTCCTCACAGGGGGCCGGTCTTCTCAGGGAGTAATGAGGCCAAATGGAAATGCATTTAAAGCAGCTCCGATCATGAGATTAGATAAAGGAGGAAAGTAAAGAAGTCTGACTTCACCTCCATGTGACTCATTTCAAAAACATTGTTAATGCACCAAAAGTCTGGATTGTTTTTCTGATCTTTTTCCTTTTTACGGTTGACATCTAAACGGAGCTTCCAGAACAGATTGATTAAACAGGACGAGTCTGACCCTCTCCTAAGTGAATATGTGATTATTAAGGTGCTTCCTCCAAAGCTCATCATGCAGTGTCTGAAACTCCCTCAGTCCAAAGCTCTCCCGGGTCAGAACTCATTTCAAATCACTGTCATGCAGCGATGGATCAGATGCATGCACATAAGAAATTAGGAGTTTAAAAATGAAAGTTCCCTCATTGTTGACTGCACCACTATGCCGATGGAGGGGGGGATGAAGTGTTTGAGTCCACAAAACACTTCTGGAGTCTCAGGGGTAAACAGTGCTGCACCCTAACCCTTCTTCAGACGTGAAAGAACTCGACACGCCTCCATTCTGCTCGTGTGGTGTCGTCAATGTTCATGGAAACCGCTAAAGATCTCCAGGACTTGTGTGACATCTGAGTGATGGTTGGTTGCAGAGAACAGAAGCTGAAGGACGATACACAAATCTCAACAATGTGTGTGTGCAGCCATATGTGATGAACAAGTTGAACCAGATCATTGGGTTCTGAAGAGGATGCTCACGTTATATCTAAATGTGAATGTTCATGTTCACCTTAATGATGTCACGCACTGATTCAAGATAAGTTCACTCAGTTCACTCTTTTAATGTAACTGCTGATAATTGCAGGTTATTCAAGTTATTGATCTGGAACCTTGTTTTGTTTTGGATTGAACAAATTCAGATGAACCTGATACTTGTCATGACACGCAGTGACTCAGCGGAAAAATAAAACAGAGATGAAAACAGAAACTCTGACTCTGTCGACCCCGAAGAAAGTGTCAAGGGTCCGACCAGTCCCAGAGTTGATTTACAAAGTACTTCCTCTCTCTTTAATGGCAAATCTGTAGGTGGCGCTATGACACTGAGGACATATTGACACTTGGAGCTGTTCAGGCTTGGACTCTGATCATGAGACAGAAGTTTGGTGGTGATAGGACAACGCACAGTGGAGTTATAATAAATCCCTCTTTCTTGGCGAATCATCAAGATTCTACGTCACGCCACGGTCACACCGTGTTATGAAATCAAATATACCGAGGTAGTTTATATCTTAACATGAAGTTGATCTGATGAAAGCCCTGGGACAAGTTCGTCAAAGTAAAAATGTCTAAAATGTCCAAAATGGCCACTAGAGCCAAAATGGCGGGCTTCCTGTTTTGTCTAGCATATCAATCCGTGAGACTTTTTTGTTTGTAATGTAAAGACACGTGTCTCTACCGAATTTTGTACATGTTGGCTAATCATGGCTGCACATTAGGGGGCACTAGTCAGTTATTTTGCCACGCCCATTCCTCAAAAGTTACTCTCTGGATGTGTCCCTGCCCCCCCCTCGCTCCTTCCAGCCATAAGGCAGCAGATAAGAAGCTCCAGGTTGGTTATAGACGAGGATGCATTTTCAAATTAGTCCTGAGGAGAGAGGAGAAGTCCCGGTGACTAATCTCATCAGGGAGCGCGGTGGCCACAGGCTCGTACTCGGCCGCCTATCAGCCCATCTAATTGTTAAAGGGAAGAGGCCTGCCGTCCATTTCCATGACCTCATTTTTACTTACTGGTCTAGCAAACTCCAGCCAGCTCCCCACCCCCCACCACCACCACCACCACCAACGACTGGGACACAAATACTGCAAGTCATGTCGACAAAGTTAGGACACAACGGCGACTTGGGTAGAGGAGCTTGAGTCTGAATATCTGCAAAACACACAAGAGAATTTTTCTCGTATCTACAATTAGAATAATTTGCTCCTCCTCTGAGTTTGTGATGATTGTTAATTGAATCTCTTTTAACTGTGGACCTTGGTCAAGCAAATATCCAAAAAGCTAAAATAAAGACATTTTCTTTTTATGGTGGCTGAGATGTAATGTTCAGGGGTCATGTGAAAATAACTGGAATATGGAAATCTTCTGTCAAATCTGATTATCGTACAAGTCACTATAATCTAAAGTGTTTTTTGTAGTTGGATCAGATGCTTTCCTCATCGCTCATGATGGTTTTTCAGGGGAAAGTTGACGCAGGTTTATGGCAAACACTGAACTATCATGGCCGTCAGCACAGTGAGTGTTTTATTTAGTAGATAATCCATCTGGCTCCGAGGAGAGAGGAGGGAAGACGAGAGGCAGCCGTCCTCTCTCCATCTCTCCCTGTTCCTCCAACCGGTGAAAACAGCTTCACACTGTCGTCCCTGTGCAGGAAAAACAGGAAACGAGGGAAACTCAAGTGTCTTAATTGTTGTTTCTCTTAAGCTACGGAAGGTCTTAGATGTGGAAACGTGAAGATGGATGTGAGAGGAAGGAACCAAAGTGAAAGAATAACAGTCGGAGGGAGCTGGTGTTTCAAGAGAGCATCAGAGGTAACCTGAGGATGGACCTCTGTGCTGTGGGAGTATCAGTAATGACTGCACACACACACACACACACACACACACACACACACACACACACAAACTCCTGCTCCATCACTCTTTTCTACAAAAACACTCTCTATATATTTTGTGTTTGCCGCCCAATCAACGCTCCCTATTTGAGTCACTTTCTCAGAAATGTGGCATATCTATACAAATTTGTTTTAATCTCATTCCCATCGTGGATTTAAGAGTTTCCTAGTTTTTCAAACTTTTAATTATTTTTAGGGGAAGAATTTAGTTTGTCTTCATCCGATGTGTTTGTGGTTTTAATGAACATTATCATTTTCTAGATTTGTGATAGAACAGCATTGAGAAACAACTGTCCTGTTCTTTTTGTGTCCACTGCAGAGAGCTTGTTAGAAAGTTTACTCAAAAAATCTAAAGGGATTTTCACAAAACTGCAGAAGAACGAGTTCTGCATCTGTTATTTAACTTTCATCATTTGCAAACTTCTCGCCATCAGCTTGAAATTGAGTGAAACAACTTGACCTGTGTTACATATTCTGTGTTGTCACATTATCCCAAATGTTTTCAGACCAAAATAAATCCATGGAAAATAGTCCTCAACAAATAATTTACTAGTGTGATTATGTTATATTATGTTTGTCTGGAAACGCATTACAATAACACTAACTTTAAAAGTTGTATAGTAGCTACAATCAATAGTTTCATTCTCAACTACCTTCATAGAATCAAAATCATTTAAGTAAAAAGACGATTATTGTAGATGAGGATTGTGAGACACGTTTTAAATTATCTTGTTATTTCAATATTTTTTAAAGAGAATGTAAAAAGTCATCCAAGAGAAGAGGAATCTGCTGGTTTGGTTAAAAACTCCCTGATTCAGAGAATCTTCTGATCTGTGCTGATGTCGACTCCCTGACTTCTGGGTCTCGACCTGCCGACGCTCGATGGACTTTAATGGACGGAGCGTCGCCGCATCTCTCGCTGATGACATCATGGTTTCAGGCTATTTTAAAACCGACTGCATTGACCCTTCGCCTCGGAATGAGGAGGGGTTGCCCTCGCCGCTCCTCTTCTTTCCTGTCTTCCTCCTCTCGTTTCTCCCCTCATCCTCTCTCCTCCTCTCTCCTCCTCCCTTCATATCACCTTCACCACCTCCCTTCGCTCTCTGCTCTCGCTGCCGTCCCGTCCTTCACTCCCCCAAACTTTTCCATCCTGTCCCGTGATGTATTTCTGCTCCTTTCTCTCCACAAAGTAAAACATGTTCTTTGAGGTGAACATGAAGAAAAGGCTGCAGCTCGTCAGCAGTGGCTGTTGTAGTTAACGAATCACTCCTAAAGTTTTGGGCCTGACAAGTTACATATTGGCTTCCAACAACTTCAGCCCACTCTCGACCTCAGTGGGAGACTCGGCCCAGACGTTCTATTTATTCTTCTTTAGTTATATAATTTGTAATGAGGAGAATTTACCTGGTATCACATGTTGTGGTTGTTTTAAAGTTTGAATCATTATTCTCCAAAGATTCGTGAAAACCTTTCTGCAAACTCGTACAGAGACAGATGTTGTTGGTAACGATGGGTGAAGATAACAGCTTCCATTTTAGATCTTGTTATGTTATATAGATCTTAGTCTCTTCAGCCACAAACACAAAGTCAAGAACAACAACAACAACAACAACCAGGGAGGGTTGTTCCACTGTCGATGAAACGAGGCCAAGAACTCGTCCTTCTCAAGTTATCAAACCTAAGTTCTTACATGTTGGAAGGTTATTTAACCATAAGAGCAACATGCAGAATCAAATGATGCAGAATCAAATGAATAAGCCAAATAAAACCAGAATGATTTGTATTTGTACTTATTTTAAAATTACAAGACACAACAACCATGTTTCTACATCTTTGACCAAATGTGCAGCTTCCTATCGGCCACAGTTTATTTCCAATGACCACAGACTGTCTGTGAGTTTATCAACAAACAATCTGTGGTTGTGAAATCTCCCTCTTTGAATGTAACTGGGAGTTTTGCAGATTCGTCCATTATCCCAGTGCATTAGAGTCGGTGAAAACACTGGAGTAGTAGGAAGCTGCATGAGTCCATCACTTTCTAATGCCAAGAGCAACTGGAGTAATGGATTATTAGGTGTGTCACATTAAGCTCTTTAAAAACACGGCTCATGAAATCAATAAAGTCCAATCAAGTCAAAGAAAAAGAGAATGAATCAGCAGCTGCACGAGGTCAGACCAGCTGCTTACAGTCGAGCGTGAGCGGGGCCCGACGGGCACTAAGACCCAGGGGCCTTCCTCCCCGTGCCCTCCGGGAGCACAGCAGGATTGAATGACAATAAACTGGATGAGATACCGGATGTGCCGAATCTGACCCCAACGGAAAGACTGAAATAGACACTGCAGACCAGCAAGTCCAGGCCCGGGGGGGGAGAACAGGGGGAGGAGACGGGGGAGTGAATGAGTGAGGGATGGGAACACTGGAAATGATTCTCAGTATGAAGGAGCCTCATGAAGGGAGAGGAAGATGGAAAACGTGCAGAAGAAGAAGGAACGTTGTGATGTTTATGCAGCTTCGAGCAGAAACATGGACTTTAAACTCTTTTAGTTTATTAGTTCTGTGAAAGTGTAGCTTCACATTTTAAACTAACTTAACTGTGCAATTCATGGATAATGTTCAATCCATGTCACTGTATTCTGTTTACACTTTCTACATCATTTCTATTCCATTAAAATTGTAATATTTCTGTTTATATCTTTGTATTCCCTAGTGTTTATTACTTTATTCTCTTTCATCTTGCTGCTGTAATCCTTTAATAAAGTATTTAATCTTAAATGATCTTATCTTACCTGCTCTCTTCACCATGTTTCGGTAAATTATGACAACATTTCTGCTGGTGTTTAAATCCACATATTTAGTCAAGTTTTTAACTTTCTTACCTTTAACTTTCTTCTTTATTATGCTTACAATATCTGCACATGGCAACTAGAGATTATAGCACAGGTTTAATGTTAAGCTCTTGAAACTAGGTTTTATGCTAAAGTCTCTGTTGAAGTCAGAAATGTAATGTTATCTTTTTGTTTAATTAAATTTTCAGTTATTGTGCAAGAACAATAAATCCTCAGTTGTTCTTTTCCGGTGTTTCTCAGCTGATCCGAGTCCGGCAGCAGGCGGAGTGATGTCAGTCACTGAAACCTGAGATCAACATGATTTTCCTTCTCACTTGTTCGTCAGGTGTCATTTGACCAAGGTTCATTTTGTTTTTACATTCAGCTCTTTTTGATTCTGCTGCTTATCATCAGTTTTTTTTCATATTTAATGGAATATCGATTCTTCCTGTGAAGCAGTTGGTTGTTTCTGTGCAGATGTTACCGTTTGCCCTTTAGCATTTAAAAAATGTAGTTTGAGATTTTTAGATCAACATCAACCAGAAGAGGCTTAAAGTGTCAATATGTGACAAATCTGTATTGTTAAGAAAGAGAAACATAAACATGGCGTCTGGAAGCATTCCATTCTGAAACCAAAATGGGCGGGGCTACAGTCAGGACCTGCCAATCAAACACTTCCTCAACCACCTACCTTGGTGATCACTAGATTAATCGTATCAGAAAGTGAGGGTTAGAGGAGCTGTAACATTTTGAAGACGCGCACAAATACTGAGGAGCTGAACGTTTGTTTACGTTTCTGTATCTAACGTTAAGTGTAAATGAACCTTCAGCCTTTATAACTTATTATAAAACCACATTTTAATCATAACCGAGAGATTATTGTTATTTATGAACCTACCAACATTTTCATTCCTCTAAAACATAACGATAAATAACAAATAACTTTCTTACGATCAAACCATTCAGTCAATAATCAATACAGTGCAAGATGAGACACCTAGTGGCCTTTGGAGGAACTACAGGGCCAACGCTTGCGACTCCATTTCTTCTGGTTTAGGTTTTGAATGTGTTGTGGTAGGTGGCGCTGTAGACTCTGGAGTTTTGTCCTTTCAGCTTCACTAGATGTTCCTGCACATCCTGCAAATTATTTACCTTTTTAATGTTTCTACTTTCTTTCTCTCGAGTGGGAAACACCAACAAGATCTCACTGTAGCTTTTATCAGCTGTAAACACTGACCCATGAATAAACGTATAAAGAAAACACTTTCTTATTCTCTCACTGTGAGTCTTTCCTATCACGCTACACAACTTTGTGGTTCTTCAGTGCATTAGTCAAAGCATTAGCTCCTGTCTCTCCACCTCCATTCATCCCCTCCCTCTCTCCATCCCTCCGTCATCCGTTCATCTTTCCGCCTCAGTCCTCCACGCATGCTGTCCCCTCCCTTCCGTCTGTCAGTCTGTCCATCCCCGGTCGGCCCCTCCCCCTGACGCCACCGCTCCTCACGTCCCATTCACTTTCTTCCTCCCTCCCGTCAGTCCGTCCCATCATTTGCTCATCCGCCCGCCCCTCCAGTCCCACCCGGGTGGAGATGGGTATTGACATTCTGCATCCGACCTTGAGGACGATCAATCCCAACCCCACATGTCCCCATCGCAGCTACACACATGTACACACACACACACACACACACAGACATTAACACACATCCCGGCAATGACTCATTACTCTCGTTCTCTCTCCTCAATGATTCATTCAGGTTAAAGTCGCACAACTCTCTGTGTAAAAAGGTGAAAATCACAAAGTGCACGTTCGACTAATTCACCTTCACTACCAATAAGACAGTAATCGGATCAGTCCGTCCACCAACACGTCTGCAGACACACGTCCAACACTTCGTTTGTTCAGAGGCTCAAACACACGACCAGATATCGGTAAAAAACCCTCAGGAAGAATCCCTCAACTGTGTGAAGTGTATCCACGAAGTTAAAAAAGGTAAAACATGAGGCGAGGTCCTCGTTCCTCCACCGGCTTATCAAGACAAGAGGTGGAAAAACCTCACAAGACGGGAAGGTATCATATATTTCATGCATTTAAATCCCAAGATGGTAGAAAGATATTTAGAAATCGCTTTCCACATCTTATCTTTAACTTATTCATCCATATGCACAGGATTCATGAGGCAACCCCAGCAGTGAATTCTACATTTCAACAGGATCTAACAGGGAACTGTGCACGTTTGTGTTCTTTTCATTTTACGTCTTAATGAGAAATTCTGTGTTTTACAAACCAACCAAAAGTTTATTGTAACATTTCGGCCAAAAAGTCTCTAAAAGTAGATCCAAAAAAACTAATTTTACAAAGTGCAAATATTCACTTGTACAGCTGCATCAGGATCATGTTGTATTTCTGTAATTTCTGCAGCTTTACTGTATTTCTGTAATAAAATCTGTTTGCAGAAAAAGCTTTTGAATAATTTCTTATTTCATCCGATGGAACTTTTTCACTACAAGGTCGAACAAATCATCAATAGTTCATCAGCAGATCGGATGGCGACAGGATGAATTAATGCTTACCTCTGACTGGTGGGAGATCCATGCTGCGGCGGCTTATCGGGATGTCCTTGGTGTGTGTTTGTGTGTCTGTGTGCGTAGAATATTCCTATAAAATACCTTTAATGTCCGTTTAACAACTTATAACACGTCTGTGATGAATGTGTCTGTCCTTGTTGAACTTCTGTGAGTTTCACAATCTTGCTTTTAGATCTTACTTTGTGATAATGCAGTTTGTTCTGCTGAAATACTCGATATTTAATAGGATTACAGGAGTAATGTGCTGCTGAGGGTGTGTGAGTGTAAGGACGGATCAGGCTGGGAGGATGCTCCCTCTCAGCTCGATGCACCCTCCTCCTCCTCCTCCTCTTCTTCCTCCTCCTCTTCCCGGAGATCTTCCAGGAGCGCTCCGGTCCCAGTGCGTCCTCCTGAGGTCAAAAGAAAAAAGAAAAGAAAAACTGGACAGTCCTCTTTAAAGACGCTGCATCGAAAAGGCTCCACGCTCTCTGTCCGAGCTGTGGAACCATTCAGGCTGAAAACTGATGCCTCTGATTTAGATCCTTCTGGCGTTTGGAGAATATCTTCTGAAAAATGTCCTCGGCTGCAGGGGAGGGACGTGGAATTATCTTCACCCAGCAGAAGAGGCGAGGGATGTGAACCACTTACAGCAGGATGTGACAAAGACAGGAGGATGAAGAGGAGATCTGCAGCCGGAGGTCAAAGTTCCTCAGTCGCAGATTTAACACAGAACTTTGTAAAAGATCTTCCTCTTTTTTCTTTTCTCCTCTCGTCCTGTTGTAGTTTCCTCTCCTCTCCCCGAGGGATGAATGACTGAGAGCTGGATGCACTCTCTCTCTCCCTGACACACACACACACCCACACACACACACACACACACACACCACTCACCCCTCCTCCTCTCTTCCTCTCTCTCTCTCCCTCCTCTCTCATCCCTCCCTCTCCCATCATTGAAGTCAATTCAGTTCTGCTTTATGAACATGACGGAGCAGCAGCTTCCTTGTCGATCGTATCAGGCAACGTTACATCAAAACAGGATTTATCTTATTATTTTAATATTTTTTAATTTATTAACATTTCACTACACAAAACACAAACCAGCACAAGATCAGGAAATGTAGTACCAGCGAAGTTGAAATGTCTTATCTGAATAAAAGTATATTTAGAAATATAACTAGAACAGTTTTATCGTTTTACTGGTGTAAATTAATCTGATTTAATCTGATTTAATCTCAGGGACAGTTTTCATTTTTCTTCACTTAGAGATGGACGATGCATCTCCTTTTCCTCTGGTTCTACAAAAACAGAATCCAAAATATCTTGGATACAGTTGCTGCCATCATCTCGTCAATCATCATCATTTTATATCATCAAATAACTAATTAAAAACAAAATTTATCAGAAACTTCAACATCAGGCTGAACGGATCGACATGAAATTACAAAAACCACCTTTTTAATGATTGATTATATATTTGAGGTGTTGATTGACTTTGTAGTCCGGTCAGTGTCCCATCCCCTAACATGGAGAAGACAGATTATGACCTATACTGCAGCCAGCCACAAGGGGGCAATCCACATGTTTTGGCTTCACTTTTGGGGGAGCTGTCATGTCATCCATCTTTATTCGGAGTGTACAGTCGTGGACCTGATTGGCCAAACTTCAAACTAAAAGCAGAACCAGTGAAAATGAGGTGAAGTTAGTTCTGTAGAAGTTTTGCTGGTCAGCATCAAGGGGTTGTATCATAAACTTTCCACAGTGACTCTTAAATACACTAAAATAAATAAAGTATTAGTATTATTAACATCACTTTTCTGCTGCTTCTGCAAACACGACCTGTGAACAGATGATGTACTGACACTGTTCTTTGAGTTTTATGGCTCAAATCTTCATGTCACAAATATTTGTGTAGAGTTTTGAAACATGATTCTGATTCATCCTGAACAAAACCTGATTTGACCAAGTGGCCAACAGTGATGTCATCAGTTTACTCGATGAGTCGTTACACCGTTGACTTTCTGTTGTACCGTGAAGAGTTCCATATCATTATATTTATAGTTATAACATTTGAAGCTGTAAAAGATTTGTGACTCATCAGTGTGAGTTTGAACCTTGTACAGTATTTGTACTGAGCTCTTGTACTGTAGACACAAGGATGGGGGGGGGGGACTTTCATTCATCCTTTCATTTGTTCCATAAGGACGAGTGACATCACTAACATATTGCTGCACGACTGTAATATGAGCCTCCTTCCTTTGTCTCTGTGTGTGTGTGTGTGTGTGAGAGGACGCTCATGCATGTGTGTGTGTGTGTGTGTGTGTGTGTTTGTGCATGTGTGCTCTTGTCTCTTTTGGTCTGTGATCTTACTCAGCAACTTGCAGCTACAGCGAGACACTGGTTTAGGTGCACAAACGTGCACACACAGACACACACACACACAGACACACACACACATTAAGGTGAGCGGATGGTCCCTAATGGTGCTGGAGTTTCCTGTTGAGGGAAAGAACGGAGATGAAACAAACTGCTGATAGAGAAACACACTGATGGAGAAACACACAAAGAAACAAACTGATGGAGAAACACACAAAGAGACACACTACTCGCTCCTCACTGCCTGTTTCAATCAATTGAGATGCTGAGTTATGTTTTCATGTCATATTTAATCCTCTATTTTATACAATTAAGCTAGAATTAGTAAATGGAGGTGTGTGTGCGTGTGTGTGTGTGTGTGTGTGTGTGAATGTGTGACTGTGTGTGTCTGTGTGTGTGTGTGTGTGTGTGAGAGAGATGGAGCGATGTTCTGGGTCAGGCAGGGATCAATGTCAAATGGCCTGGTTAACGGCATACAGCTGACAAAGTCATTCATTTCTGCCGGCGCTCTGAACACACTCTTCCTGTGTGTGGGTGTGGGTGTGTGTGTGTATGTGAGTGGGTGTGGGATTTTGTGTGTGTGTGTGTGTGCGCCTCTATGATCCGGTTGTGTGTCATTGTGCTGCAGTAACAACGCCTCAGAGATGGGCCGGGTGGGCGTCCCACCCATGAAGCACATGGGTGTCAACTTACACAACACATTACAGTGTGTCTCTCACGTGAGCAACACTGCACACACACACACACACACAGACACACACTTGCTCTTGACTGAATGCTTTTATCTGAAGTGCTTGGCTGGACAGTCAGACAGGAAGCGAGGGGAGATTTCTCCTGACATGATTCGCCCTGAGGTTAGTTTGAAAACTGCGCTGACGACAGATTTAATGAATCGATGTGACACGACCGACGACTGCAGAGAACTTCTGCTGCTTTCAGCTCGACGCCTTTTTAAAGGTGTGAAATGGTGAAAGTGCCGAACTGTCACTGCCGGCGTTCCGTTCGGGTTCTGGGGCCGATGTTGTGATGTTTAACCACCAACTGTCTCCGACCCGGGTGGAGCTGGAGAGGGACCAGCACCGTGCTGACATCATGGTGATGTTTCACTGCAGATGTTCTGTGAGGAATGATGAAGACAATGTGGGACAGAGGAAGATGATGGATGGACAGGAAGTCAGGAATAAGATCGACACACTTTCAGAGGTCGTGCATGAATACTGACAAAACCAATGCAGAGTACGGACAGAAGTCTCTGAGAAGAGGTCAATATTAATAACTTCAGAGATCCATAATGTCAGTGAGATCTTCAAATGTTAATGGGATCAACCAGTTGATTGTAAAACATGACACTAGATTCAGAAAATGATTTTAAAAGTGATCTTGCAGTTTGCAGCATTCTGCAGAAATATCACATCATCGTCTGCAAAGAGACGTTTTGAGTGTTTGACTTTATGAAATGGTCATAACTCTAATTTATAGTTTTCCATTAGACACTAAGAGACTGAGCTGCCCTGTCTGGTTCATGGTCTTCTTCACATTGTCTAGAAAAGTGCTTTACAGATAAAGTTTCCCTTTTATATTATTATCAATGTTTTCACCCAAAAGTGCTTTAATCAACACGCTACTATGACTGTTGTTTTTGATTTAATAATCCATCACTGAGATAATAATTTCCTCTTAGGCAGCTGCTCACTTTAAGTCAAATGGGCGAGATGGACTTTTACTGGTTTGATTTCTTTTTTTACTTAATGGATTTTAAATGCCACAGAAAACAACAAATAGAACAAATCAATAATTAAAGTGTCACCGTATCAATTCAAAAGAAAAAAAAACAAATCGAGGCTTGATATTTTTAGAGTTAACATTATATATTTTTACATATTGTTATTTGTCTTTTCACATGTATGTCACCGGCCAAATTATTCATCTATCACTGATGTGGATCTTTTCACCACAGCTCAGGTCGTGCTGGTTTGCACACACACACACACACACACACACACACACACACACACACACGCTCTAATTGTTGCTGATATTTAGGTGTAGAGCCACTGATCCATTAACCGACCAGGCCCGGTTTGATTGGCTCCGGACGAACCCCTGAAATAGCCGGATTGGCTGTCGGCCAAGCTCCCATTTCCTGTGTCTGACAGGAGCTGCAGCCACTGGGGCTCAAATGCATTTCCTGACTGTGTATAAAACTTTTATTAATGACCAGGAGTGCATCAGTGGATGTGCCCGCTCGCCCGCACTCACCCACCCACTCATTCACTCACTCATCCAGAGAGAGAGAGAGAGAGAGAGAGAGAGAGAGAGAGAGAGAGAGAGAGAGAGAGAGAGAGAGAGAGAGAGAGAGAGAGAAAGGGATGATGGAAGTAAAAATGAGTTGCAAAGAGACATGATGTGAGACGAGGAGGAGAGTGTGTGTGTGTGTGTGTGAGAGAGAGAGAGAGAGAGAGAGAAAGAGAGAGAGAGAGAGAGAGAGGCTGATGGATGGATCAGGAGATGAGGAGATAGAATTAAGTGAGACAAACCAGAGATGAGAGAGAGAGAGAGAGATAGGGAAGAGGTTTCTCTATAAGCTCACAGGCTCCAGTATCTCTTACAGTGTAACTCCATTACACACCTATAGGACGCAGGTCGCTCAGTTCACCTTCACTTCCTCGTTGTTCAAACATCCAACGACTGATCTTTTCTTTTGCTACAAAACTCTTCCCTGACCCGCGCTCCATTGGTCCATTAAGATGAAACCAGATCATCTCAGTACTTGGGGCCTCGTCCTGTTCACCTGTGTGGATCCTCATTAGAGAACTTGTGCAGAAAACCTTCCTCTGTGTTGAGCAGGTGTGAGAATCAGACTCTGGAGCCAAACCTCAGGATTTGACCCGTAGGCCATGTCTGAAATCGTCTTATGACCTTTGTGGTTATTAGTTAAATGTCTCAGGTGCTTTCAGATGGACTGCTGTTAAATTTGACACCATATCAAGACATTGTATTATACAGACTGGTGATCTTTTCTCTTTTTTTAGCGCCACCATCAGGTCAAAACTTGTCTAATACTTTGGTTTATTACCAACATCTTGGCCCTATTTGCTTGTTATTGTATTAATAAACTTATTTATACACTGAACAAGCCTATTTTTTCCCTAGTTGACCCCAAGATATAAATGTCATAGAGCTTAATAAAGTAATGTAATAATAGGTCAATTGAGTTATTTTACTTACTTTAGTCCAGAGACCGAATCTAAATGGTACAAAAACTTTTTGAGATTAAATGTACCTGTGTGTAATATCAGTTATTAAAACCAAACAGGCTCATTACTCTGCAGGTCAACAAGTGACTCTGCTCCTCTGAGGTTTTCTAATCATCACACTTAGAACTGATCTTTATAAAAAAGCTGCTGAATTCATATTTAAGTTCCTCAATAAACGGGGCACCGGTTATAACAGTGTGTTGTGTCTTAAAGCTTGAGAAGAGTCAAACATGGAAATGCTTCAGTTTGGATGAATGAGCAAAGATTTGAGTTCCTCTTCCTCCAGGAGCCTGTGGCCTAATCGTGGCCTAAAGGAAAAAGTTAGGACGTGTTCACCATGGAGCAGCTGAGACAAACTGTACGTGGCCCTTCATCGCCACCCCCCCCCCCCCCCCCCACCCCCCCATAAAACGTGAATGGAGAGTTTCAGATGCACGCCGACGAACCGAAATCACATCAGACGGATGAAAGATGAGAGCTGTCAACACTTTCCTGGCAGGATGGAGAGACGGAGGAAGAGATGTGGGAGGAAGAGAGAGAGAGAGGGAGGAGGGAGCGCTCTGAGTCAGAGCCGGAGATGACTGGTGGAAAACTGAACACATCCCGGCTGAGGAGATGGAACCTGGACGCTCGGAGAGTCGCTCTGTGTTTACACCTGCTGCACATGAAAACTAATTCAATTCAATTTGTGATATTTCACTTTTTTTTTTTTTTTTTTAAATTTCTTTATTGAGCAACAGAGATACAAAGTAAGAACATGAAATAGATATTTTACAATGCTCACATTTTTCAAATTTTTTACATTTTACGTTAGCCCTCCTCCCGCATACCCACCCACACCTCCTTTTCCTGTAGGAGGTCCCACCCCTATCTGCCTCTAGGTAAAGGGAAAAGAAAAAAAAAAAAGAGAAAAGAGAAAAAGAAACAAAAATAAAGATTAGGGACAAAACAAAAAACAAAGAGAGTAAATTAAAGAAAAGCTAACATTCTGGGAATGTAAAATTTAGTGGTATGTCAGCAGAACTCAGATATCCGACTCCTCAGGTGTAATATCTAATGAGTCTATAATGGACAGCAAGGGGTTCCAAATTTGGCCAAATTTCCCCAGAGAGCCCTTGAGGGAGAATCTTAACTTCTCCAGTTTTAAGTTGTGTAGAATTTCCTTAACCCATCGAGTGTAGGATGGGGGGAAGCTGTGCTTCCAGTTCAACAAAATTAAGCGCCTAGCGATCAGAGTGCAAAAGGCCATAGAATGTCGAGCCTCAGCGGTTAAAATGCTGTTGTGCGGGATACCAAAGAGGGCAGGGAGGGGATGGGGGTCGGCCACAAAATGGTAAGCAATTTGAAGGGTGTCGAATATTTTGGACCAGAGGTCTTTAAGCTTTAGACATGACCAGAACATGTGTATGAGATTGGCAGGGGACTGGTTGCATCTATTACAAGTGTCAGCTACATTGGGGTAGAATTTAGACAGTCTATGATTGGTGTAGTAAGTCCTGTGTATTAATTTACATTGAATCAGCCCGTGTCGGGCACAGATAGAAGAGCTGTGGACCAACATAAGGATATTGTCCCACTGATCTTCTTCAAAATGGAGCCCCAGATCCTGCTCCCACAGATGTTTTGTTTGTTGTGGGAAGACTGAAGTAATGGCGTCCATCGCGTTAAAAATACGGGAAATATTCCCTTTCTGATTGGGGTTAAGCATGAGAAGGGTATCTAACAGAGTCTTAGGGGGAGTGTTTGGGAACTCAGGGTAGTTTTTTTGGGCAAAATGTCTAATTTGAAAAAAACGGAAAAGGTGAGATGAGGGGAGATCGAATTTAGACGATAGGTCACCGAAGGACATGAAAAAACCACTATCGTAGAGGTCATTGATAGATGCCACGCCTCTCTCCGACCACAAATGAAATGTAGAGTCCATAATGGATGGTTTAAAACTGTGATTATGGGATACTGGGGCATGAATAGAGGGACCCTGCAGGCCAAAATGTTTCCTAAATTGTAACCATATCTTAAATGACTGCTTGACTACTGGATTATCGTTGGCTTCAGTGGCCGACACAGGAAGTGGGGAACACAGCCACGACCGCAGCGAGACCCGAGATTACAACTTTTCAATGTGGACCCAGGCAGGCTGGTCGGTGTTAGGTTTATCAATCTAGTACAAGAGCTTGTGAATATTGGCTGCCCAGTAGTAATATAAGAAATTGGGAAGAGCAAGGCCCCCTGTGCTCTTAGGGAGTTGCAATAACCTTTTCTGCATACGCACAGGTCTATCTGCCCAGAGAAATATAGATATTGCCTTATCCAGTTTAGCAAAAAACTTTTTTGAGATAAGAACAGGGATATGCTGTAAAAGGTAAAGGAATTTTGGCAGAACTGTCATCTTGATAAGGTTCACCCTACCGGCCAACGATAAATGCAAGGTAGACCATCTATGAAAGTCCTCCTCAACTCTGCCAAGCAGTGGGACAAAATTTTTTTGGAAAGTGTCTGATAGAGACCTTGCTATAAGTACATATTTCACATTTTAAATACAGTTTTTTCCAGATCATGCTGTTGATTGTTGGAGTTTCCATTGAGATGTAAAGTGTATTGTCACGGTGGATACTGGTGCTGCTGGTGTGGAGCTGCCTCAGTGGTTTTATGGTGGATTCTCATTAATACTTGTGGTGTTAGCCTGAGTGGTGGAGCCGTCTTTCAGCTGTGGTGAGCTGCCTGTGGGGGGGGCGGGGCTTCAATGAACCAGTGTTTTCAAACTCTCCATTCTCCTTGTTTCAGCTTCTAAGAAATTAAACCTTAAATACAGTGATAGAGCTAATATGTTAATATGTTACTGCAACAGAGACATAATTAAGATTTAAGATTCCAGAGCTTTCTTTAATCTCCCCTGCACATTTTAAACATATCTTTATTATTGTATTCACATTGTTTTGTTTCATTGTGCAGATAATAGAAAATAATAAGTACATTGAAGTTAAATTATAATTGTGTCACTGCTCAGTTCTCTTGTTGCTGAGGTTCGGACACCAGCTGCAGCTCAGGCTGGATTTGCATCAGTGTGAACTGCAGCTTTTTTGGCTCATCAACTGCCTCTGCATGTGCCCCAGTGTGGATGTGACACACACACACACACACACACACACACACACACACACACACACTCTCTCGCTTCCCGACCCCACAGCCAGGCAGGGGGCCTCAGTGGGTCACTGACCCCAGGCAGGGGGCCTGGTTACTGGGAAAGCGGGGTCGATAGGCCTGGCTGTGGGGGGGGGGGGGGGGGGAGAGGGTCAATATGGATGAAAAATGTGGTTTTCATTTGAGTTATTGTTGTATTTAATCTATTTACTTAATTGCATACATTTATAAACTTTTATATTTGAATATTTCTGCTTTAGTATACTGTCCTCTTAATATTTTCAGAATCTCTGAGAGCATCACAATTTAGTTGTGTCGAATGCTTCAGCTGCACAATTAATATTAATAATCTTTAATCTTTAATGAAGTATAAATTCACTTTAATTTTTAACCTCTACATGTACAGAGAAAACTACTTAATTATATACTGAATATGAAATAATTTTATATTTATAATATTATGCTTTCAGGTCAACGAGTTTAGCTTTAATACAAATAAAATAAATACTCATAATTATATCAACAGTCTGAATATATATTTAGGGATCAGCTGTTTCAAAACTATTCCTGTTTCAGAAAGTGATTTATTTCTTGAATCTCAACCATAGAAATGTTGAACCATCTTTTTCTGTGTCGCCACCTTCTCGTGATGATTCCCCCTGTTTTTCTTTACCAATATTAATATCATACCTCCATTCATGCCAATAAAGTGTATTGATCTGATTAGAGGGGGGATGGGATGCTGACTGCCGGGTGTAATGGGCGAGCCATTGATTATGGCTGATAACTCTGGCTCTTTGATGTGGATAATGCAGTCTCTGTCTTCCTGCCTCTACACTCTGAAACCCCCGGGCCTCAGAGGAGATTGGGTTTACACACAGAGAGAGAGAGAGAGAGAGAGAGAGAGAGAGAGAGAGAGAGAGAGAGAGAGAGAGAGAGAGAAAGAGAGTATACATCTCACCATATACAACCTCTGTCACAGTTAACCTTATGCACCTTAAAATGTGATGGACATACACAGAAAGACTGGGATGTAGTATTTCTATTAGTATTTTTATAAGATCCAGTGTTTAGGGTAACATATAATATCCATAATTATGTTTTGATTAGTCGGAGATCACCGGTACTCTGTATCTTCTGTCTTACTCTGTACTTTCTGTGATACTCTGTACTTTCTGTGATACTCTATGAGGCTCTGTACTTTCTGTGGTACTGTACTTAATGTGCTCTGTTCTGCTTTGTAATGCTCTTCATGTGGTACTCTGTACCTTCTGTACTATCTATGAACCTCTGTACTTTCTGTGATGCTCTGTGACACTCTGTACTTCATGTGATGCTCTGCACTTTCTGTGATACTCTGTGATACTCTGTACTTCATGTGATGCTCTACTTTTTGTGATGCTCTGTGGTACTCTGTACTCCCTGTGATACTCTGTACTTTATGTGATGCTCTGTACTTTCTGTTATAATCTGTGATACTCTGTACTATCTGTGAACCTCTGTACTTTCTGTGATGCTCTGTGACACTCTGTACTTCATGTGATGCTCTGCACTTTCTGTGATACTCTGTGATACTCTGTACTTCATGTGATGCTCTACTTTTTGTGATGCTCTGTGGTACTCTGTACTCCCTGTGATACTCTGTACTTTATGTGATGCTCTGTACTTTCTGTTATAATCTGTGATACTCTGTACTATCTGTGACACTCTGTACTTCATGTGATGCTCTGCACTTTCTGTGATACTCTGTGATGCTCTGTACTTCATGTGATGCTCTGTACTTTTTGTGATGCTCTGTGGTACTCTGTACTCCCTGTGATACTCTGTACTTTATGTGATGCTCTGTACTTTCTGTGATACTTTGTGACACTCTGTACTTCATGTGATGCTCTACACTTTCTGTGATACTCTGTGATGCTCTGTACTTCATGTGATGCTCTGCACTCAGTGTGGTAATCTGTACTCCCTGTGATGCTCTGTACTCCCTGTGATACTCTGTACTTCATGTGATGCTCTGTACTTTCTGTTATACTCTGTGATACTCTGTACTTCATGTGATGCTCTGTACTTTGTGTGGTACTCTGTATTCCCTGTGATGCTCTGTACTTCATGTGATGCTCTGTACTTTCTGTGATGCTCAGTACTTCATGTGATACTCTGTGATGCTCTGTTACTCAGTACTTCCTGTGATGCTCTGTACTTCATGTGATGCTCTGCACTTCCTCTGATGCTCTGTACTTCATGTGCGACCATGTGTGCAGAGAGCAGTAGCTGAAGTGAACATGGTTAATGAGCAGCCCAGTGAGCCAAGCCCTACAGAGCAGAGATGACCTCATTCTGTGTCTCTGCTCCATCAGCTCCACTCGTTGACCCCGAGCAGGGAGCGAGACGGAGGCCACTGGCTCCCTCTGCTGGACACGTCGACACCTACAACCTCACCCTGGAACTGAGGACATGAAACTCCTGCAGCCGACGTTTAAAGGACAGGAGACAGAAAGTAGTAGCTTCTTTTTGAAAAATGTTAAACATACAAAAATCATGTTGAAGCAGTTAAACGTGCCTCTTATCTCTTTGTAATGTATCACTAACTGCTCTGATTTCACTCCCCTTGATTCTTTCAGCACCTGCAATAGATCTGGTTTCAGGAACCACTGTTCTGTTAAAGAGCTTTGAGTGTTCTAGAAAAGCTCTAAATAGATAAAGTCCATTTACCATCTTCACAATCAGGAAAAAGTGACGCACACGTGTGTGACTCACATTTTGTGTCCTTGACTCTGATCGTTGACAACTCAGAGGAAACCCAAGTGATTGGTAAGATTTGCAGAAAGTAGATGTGATAACAACACACATGAAGTTTCCAGTAGATTTTATTAAAACGTTTAAAACAGGGTTTGTTTACAATTTTATTTTTGTTTTTTTCTTCCCTAATCTGATGCTTAAAAACGGCAAAACTAAAGAAACAGTTCACACAGTCGTTGCATGTTGAGCTGCAGGAGAGACGATAACAAAGATTTTTAATAAAGAGGATAAAGAGAGAAGCACGTACAGATGTTTGTGAAGTAAAGATGGACGACAAAACATCTGCATCGCCCCCCAGTGGCTGGTAGCAGTATAGGTCATAAACCATGTCAGTAGATGGGACAAAGATCAGATAGTCTTAAGTTTCTCAAACATGGGTTTGGTTTGAATTGGTTATTTGATGATATAAAAACTGTGGGAAATGTCAAGCTTGATTGATTGATTGACAGCTGAGGCTGACTTATGACGTCATAATTTTAAAAAAATGGCGTCACCTGTATCCCAGATGTTTAGGCTTGATTTCTGAACAGAGGGACGGAGGGGAGACGTGTCGTCCATCTTTATTAACAGTCCTTGGTGTGTGTGTGTGTCTGTGTGTGTCTGTGTGTGTGTGTTTGTGTGTTTGGTTTCACCTCGATTCCACTGTTGTCGTCCGAACCAGTTACAAATATTTACATCTACTGCTGGTAAAAA
>NC_070640.1:2072690-2207690 GCF_947347685.1 Pleuronectes platessa | reverse complement strand
ATGTGCAGGGTGGTGCTGCTGCCCTGACCCGCCAGCTGGAGGACGGGAAGAGAAGAAGACAGAAGATCGTTAAATGGCCGACGTTGCTTTGGCTTCATCCACACCTCGCCCGCCCGAGTCTTACCTTGGTTCGAAGCATCTCGTTCTCTTTCTCCAGCGCCCTCATCCGTCCCTCCAGCTCCTTGACCTGGAACTCGCGGCTGGAGTCGGTGTTTCTGCTGCTGGACAGCTGGCTCTCCAGGGAGCGCTGGGAGGTGCTGGTTTCCTTCAGGGACAGCTGGGGGGGGGGGGGGGAGTCAGAGGACTCACTTCAAATAGCAGTTTACAACCCGTGTGAGATCAATGTTAAAATAACTGCTGGGCATAATCTGCTGTTGTTTTAAACCTGAATTTATCTTTTATCTAGATTGTGATATTTAGACTAAAGCATCAGGATCTTTAACAACAATCTACGAGTCACTGAAACTTTACTTTGACCCACTTTGAGGGAACTCCCTCGTCTCTCTGTCTACTTGTCAACATACTTCATGAATAGTGCAGCTACACCCACATTCCACACACACACAGACACACACTCAGAGAACAGCCAGGTGTGTGTGTGTTTGTACCTGCAGCTGCCTGTTGTTCTCCCGGACGGCCTCTAGGAGGACATCATACTGTTTGGCCTGGTCTGCTTTGAAGCTCAGATCTCGCTCCAGTGATTCCTTCTCCATCTCCAGACGCTACAACAACATCACACAGGCAGATGTTTGTGTTCATGAGCCTCATCTGTATTTGTTTCATTTGATCTGATCGGCGGATTGTGTCTCTTTATGAAAGTTATCGCGCGATCGGAGAAACTCCCTCACGTCAACAGAAGCAGTTATTACTTCTGGCCTGATGCCGGCACGTCGCTGCTGTAATAGAAAACGTTTTATTGTCTCACTCGACTGAAAAGCTCGTAATGTGATGTGCAGGCTGCAGGGACACGCTGTCACCAGCAGCTGCAAACATCTGGATCTGTCTGCACACGTCTGTATTCCTGTAACCTGAGCGTCCTCACGGATCACTTTCACCGGTACAGCTTGTTTTTATAGATTAAGTAAAAAGAAAAACCAATAAGAAGTTTTATTTAACTATTCTAAACAACTTTTCCTTTTTAATCTTTGTTGTAATTAGGCGGATCTTACCCGCAGGTCCTCGGACATGTGGAGGAGCTCCTCCCTCAGACTGCTGAAGGTGGAGAGCAGGAGGCGCATGCTCTTATCTGCAGTGAGACGAGTCTGACACGCAAACACACACACACACACACACACACACACACACACACAGAGGACACACAAGGTAATGAAGTCACCACGTCTGTGATAAATATGAAGCTTTAGGTTTTTATAGTAATTAATAAACTTAACATTTAGCAGTTTATAATGAGTGAACGTGCACATAGAAGTTGAAATCACCAACAAATACACAAACAACACTGATATTGTGTTGTAAATGACACAAAACACCATTTGAATACAAAGCAGCTCAATGATAGTTTTAAAAAACACAGATCGACTGATAAAGAAAAACATAATGCAGGTTTTAAAAATGTATTAATACTTAACTAACAGTCGAAACTTGTGTAAAGTAAAAACACAGTTGGATTTTAAGATAATCGCCTCAACTAAATGGTGAAAGTGCAAATGTACAACAACAGCAGCATGAAGTCAGATTAATATGATGATATTATAATAAGTGAGATTTCATTGTGATCTGTGTCTCACCTGCAGCAGGTAACGGATCTGCTGCTTGGTCAGTTCAGTGCCTCCTTTGGGAATCAAGGCCTCCACCTCCTCCTTCTCCACCTGAACACACACACGCACACACACGCACACACACACACACACACACACACACACACACACACACACACACACACACACACACACACACACACACACACACACACACACACACACACACACACACACACACACACACACACACACACACACAGAAACACACACGTAAATAACATCACAAGATTTGAAGGAAACAAAGGAACAAACACTCAAAGAGAAGTGACGAATCAAACGACTCAAACAGATGTGAGGAACTTTTTAAACATTCAGCTTCAGAGTGAGGACAGTTGATTTCCCCCCCCCGTCACCTCTGACTGTGTCTTCCTGCTTCTTATCTATTATATTTCATGTTCAGGTCCGAAGTTGAGATTCAGTCATCGGACGTGTGTTTGTCTCTCACCTTGTAGTCGTTGCTGGGATCCAGCTGATGTTTACTGTAACACACACACACACAGGAAACACAGACAATGAGGACGTGGGCATGACTGCAGTGTGTGTGTGTGTGTTTGTGTGTGTGTGTGTGTTTGCTGAGTGATTTAGAGCCTCATGTGTTTAGTCGCTGACAGAGAGGTGAAAGGTGGGAGGAGGATAAAGACTTTATGGGGAGGGGTAAACACTCAATCAGCTGGGGAGACAAAACAAAGACAGCTCATTGGCTGCCTCACACCACCTGACCTACATGTCTGTGACCACGAGTCGTCTGTCTGTGGCACATTGAGAACTACAGGGTTCTCAGGGTTGTTCTGAGAAAGCAGATCTGTACTAAGTTTTATTCTTTATCCCACCACATCAAAGTAAGAAATAAAATCTGTTAATCTGGATCTACTCCAAACATCATGAATTCAATGACCACAGATTTTTCCCCTGAAGATATGACGTTAGTACTTAAATCATAGTTATAGCATCTGGTTTCTTTAAGGTTTCTCTAAGGTTTCCACACTCACTGTCCACGGATCTTGGACACGTGCTCCGAGATGCAGGAGTGGATGTCACAGTTCTTCCTGTAGACGTCGGCCAGCAGCTCTCCGAAGTAGCGCGTGTCCATCTTGGTCGGCTGGGGCACCTCCCTCAGCTCGCTCCTCACCTCCGTCCTGGAGATCCTCTCTATCGCCGGCGGCGGCTTCTGTGTTATGACGTTGATGATCTCCACCTCCTCCACCTCCACCTCTTCTTCTTCCTCTTCTTCTTCCTCTTCCTCCTCCTCCTCCTCCTCTTCCTCCTGGAAGAGAAAAGGCAGAAAACAGATTTTTACTCATGTTCAAGTGCATTAACACTAACATGTTACTTCATCATCCAAAACATCTTAATCTGACTGCAGATCAGGACAATGGGAATAAATGTTCTCTTATTTGTTTGTGTTTTAAATATCAAATTACACTTGAGGAACTTAGAAATAAAAGGCTCCTAAAACTGATCGCCCCCTGGTGGCTGGCTGCAGGATAGCTCACAAGGCCCAGACAAGGACAAGTCAGATGAATGTTTCCCAAAGATGGTTTCTGTCATTTGAGGTCACACTGATATTTGTTCAAGTGTTTATGTTTCTGATCATTTTGGGTTGGATTAGTTATTTGAGGATATTCAAACGTGGTGAAACCTCATGATTGACAACTGACTGACTCTGACTCGTGATTGGTCGGGAAAATCCTTTTCTTTGTGGATCTGGATCCAGGAAACTTCCTCACACTACAGATCCTCTAACACGCTCAATAGAACCTGGACTGAACCACACAGAAGGTCCCGGGGGTTTCCACCTGCCACAGTCTACACACTTCACCTGCAGATGATCTGAGACGACACACCCCTCGGCTGCTCTTATCTGCATGTAGCAACAGAGTCGAGTCAAACATTCACTGAAGCAAACA
Organism: Pleuronectes platessa; assembly: GCF_947347685.1. Taxonomy (NCBI): domain Eukaryota; kingdom Metazoa; phylum Chordata; class Actinopteri; order Pleuronectiformes; family Pleuronectidae; genus Pleuronectes; species Pleuronectes platessa. The sequence continues at coordinate 2,204,002 of NC_070640.1, read as the reverse complement.
CTCACACAGTTGCATAACCTGTTATCTGGGCTCGGTGTGTGTGTGTGTGTGTGTTTGTGTGTGTGTGTGTACTCTTCACACAGAGAGCACCTTCACTCTCTGCAAACACCTGTCTGTCAAACTTTGACACACATGACAGGTCAACACCAACAGACCTATATTTGTCTTTTCTTATTTACTGACCAGAGGATATGGCTCCTTGGGGTCTTAATGAAATGTCTGTAACATATTTTGGTCAAAATACCACAAGGATCATATTAAACAGCTCCTTTTCACCCTGTCTAAAACAGCCCTCCTCAAACTGACCTGTTTTGAGTGCCCCGCCCCCCCCCTCTCACCCAATAGAGGAACCACAACAAATCTTGTTTTTGTTTTTGGGCCGGTAGACACACCAGATACCCAAATTAACGTGTAGAAGCACCACAAAAGTTGATTTTTCATAATATGTCCCCTTTAAAGCTGCTCTTTCTGGTCACGTGTTGCACTTTAGGACGAAGCTGGTTGTTAAGAACCTTTATTATAACTGATCCCTCGTCAGTTCCACCCTCCAGACTTCAACCCCCTTGTAGCAACACAACCACCTCGCGTCTCTGCCACCTCAGGTTCTATCTGTGGTTGAGGGAAATCCCCGGTGGGATTAAGTTCTATGAAAGAGTAATGAGAAGTGTGTCAGTAGTTTTCTGTGAGAGAGACAGGTTGGCTGGGTTTGTTGATTCAAGCGTTTGGTCTGATTCAACCTGCTGCGTGTTGAACACATGAATCCGAGGGTGCAGCTGAGGCGCTCGGCCCGAACAGGACTCGACCTGTCCCCGTCCCGTCCCTCTGCTTAATGTCTTATAGGTGAAGAGCTGCTGGACGAGTTCGGTGTGTAATGATTTACTAATCGGTTGAGTCACTGATGAGAGTCATTGATGTTTCTAACAGAAAGTTACTATCTTCAATACACCGCCTCCCTCACTGCTACACAAGCTGGACCCGTCACGACAAAACGAAACAGGCCCAAACACACAATGATGTAACGTGCAGGTAGAATAATCTGCACTGAGTTTGTGTCACACTCCTGATTACAGACAAAAAAAATCAGACGCCAAACATAACACAAAATCATTTCAAAAGATTTTGTCTGAACCTGTCCACATTTTACAACACAACTATTTGCTAACTGCTTTTAGATCAGCTCAAAGCTCAGGTTCACTCCTTTAGACACAATCTAGGATTCAAAGCTCAGCTCGGATCTGATCTTTCAGCTTTGGCAGAGACACAAAGACACAGAGACACAGACACAGACACACAGAGACACAGAGAAACAGAGACACAGAGACAAAGACACACAGAGACACAGAGAAACAGAGACACAAAGACACAGAGACACAGACACACAGACACACAGAGACACAGAGAAACAGAGACACAGAGACAAAGACACACAGAGACACAGAGAAACAGAGACACAAAGACACAGAGACACAGAGACACAGAGACACAGAGAAACAGAGACACAGAGACACAGAGAAACAGAGACACAGAGACAAAAACACACAGAGACACAGAGACACAGAGACACAGAGACGCAGAGAAACAGAGACACAGAGAAACAGAGACACAGAGACACAGAGACAAAGACAAAGACACACAGAGACACAGAGACACAGAGACACAGAGACACAGAGACACAGGGACAGTGGGACACAGAGAAACAGAGACACAAAGACACAGAGACACAAAGACACAGAGACGCAGAGACACAGAGAAACAGAGACACAGAGAAACAGAGACACAGAGACACAGAGACAAAGACAAAGAGACACAGAGACACAGAGACACAGAGACAAAGACAAAGAGACACAGAGACACAGAGAAACAGAGACAAAGACACAGAGACACAGAGACACAGACACACAAAGACACAGAGACACAGACACACAGACACACAGAGAAACAGACACACAGAGACACAGAGACACAGACGCAGAGGGGAAACATGTCATCTGGATTCATGTCTTGTTAAAAACTGGGTGTGCACATTCCACAGGAGCCAGAATTTCACATCCAGAGAAGTTCTCACTGTGGTGCTACTGGAGAAGCCTCAGGCCCCACACAGACCTGAAGCGTTTCAATATACTTAGTTTAGCTGATGATTCTCAGATGAAATCATAAATTTCAGTCTTAAAGGCCTCGTGTTTGAAGCCCTACACCTGAAGTCCACACTAATCTGGAGGTTTTGAGCCCCTTAAACTAAAGTGGTGATAAGAGCTGTCGCCGGTGTCTGAGTGAAAATCAAGAACATCAGGTGATCTCCACAGCGGAGTTATTACATCACTTCCTGTCTCTGTCTGCTGCACCCGGCTGCTCCACCTCTCGCCTGAAGAATGCCGAGGATTTGTTGCTGTGCCAGAAAAACCTCCCTCTGTGTTGTGTACTTGTGAAAAGCAAACACTCTACACAACTCTCCGGAATTCACCCGCATGTCATGTCTGAAAAAGGCTGATGTCAGATTTGAAAAACCTTACAAATGTTACGGCTTTCTTTAAAGATGTGACACTGGATGTTTTTTCACCAGTGTCACCAACACTCAGTTCCTCATCTCCTGTGGTTCACATTGTTCCTGAACACCATGGCCCTTAATGCTTCCTCATGCAGCCGAACCACTGGAAGAAAGACTCAACCATTACCTCATCGCTACCAGGAAACACTGGCACAGGAGCAGCATTGTCCGACAGAGAGAAAGAATAAAACAGGAAGCGAAACAAAAAGGCCTGAAAGCTCACAGATTAAACCAGAGAATAAAAACAGGCTGAAAGGAATTTGACTCCTGCTGGGAACCTGTTTTTTGACTTTGGGCCCAGGAGGAAAAAAGAAACTCAGGTAACGTGTCAAGTCCAATCCTGTGTTTTACATGTGTGAGAGAAACCTGACTACACACAGTGTGTGGGAACTCCAGCTGGAGTGTGACCGTGAAATCCCCACAACAACAAATGACTAACAGTGAATAAAGCTGCATATTTAATTTGGGAATAACCTGAGAAGTTATATTTACTTGAGTCAAAAACTCAAAGTGGACGTTTGGGACCAAAAATCAAACGTTGGAAATTCAAAGGACGCAGAGGAGAGGGAGAGACACGCGGGACAAGAAGCGTCCATGTGTGGTCACATGGAGGTGGGTGTGTTCACATGGAGGTGGGTGTGGTCACATGGAGGTGGGTGTGTCCCAGCGCCACAGGGCTGTGGCTGTTACCACAACATGCCGCTCATTCCTGCAGAGAAAGCGACAGACAGACGTGAAGCCGCCCAGAGAGTAAAGCACTGACAACCGGCTGGGTCACGTTTTCAAACTGCGACACTTTACAGGAACAACTTCTACATGTGATATTCACGACAAGAGTTTGGAAAATAAACAAAATCCGCCTGTTTTTTGAGATTGTAATAATTGTTTCCTTTGAATTAGTCGACAACAACAATGATGAATTTTTAAGGTCCCGCTCCAGCAGCTTCTCACGTCCTCCTCAAACTCTCAAAGTTCATCATGAACAATTTCCCCTTGTGGCCTTAAAGTGACTCATATCTTTTCCTTCCTTCCTCATATCATGAATGGATCTTTGAACATGTTAATATTTACTCACCCTGACTGAATGAGCCCCTCCCACGAGACGGGATTGGCTTATTCTGTAAATTTGTTTTACTCTTTACTGCAGTTAAGGTTGAAATACTCATAATTCACCCAAAATATGCCGTATTAAATAAAAAGGCACAAGGAGGAAACACATTAACTTTTATTTTGGACACATCTTGTCCCCACTGACATCAGACTGCACCTGGACCCCAGGTTTATCTCCATCAAGCCTTTCTGCCTACGATATTAAAATAAGCTGCCCACACTTTAAACAATAAAATCTGATTCCACATATTTACGTGTCTGCAACACTCATGTAACTATAAAGTGAATTGTGGTGGACGGGTTCAGGGTGAGGAGGAAGCAGCTGGGCTCATAGAGGGGCCAACGTGCACATGTATCCAGAGCAGCTCTCAGTCAGAGGTCCTGTCGCTGACTCAGCTCTTTTCTGTTTCTGAGACGTCCTTGTCCTGGTCGTGGGGAATTTGCTGACTCGTGGTTTTCAGGACACTGAACCTGCTTCTGTTGTCACCAGGGTTTGAGTTCGTCTCTGTGTTTACGATGTGAGAACAAAAAAATGTGACTCATATTAAAGAGTTTAATTATTAATTATTAGGGTTTAATATGCAGCTAACCTGCAGACAGACGCTAGATTCCAGGTAGCGACTGCAGCACTGAGCTCGTACTGAGGTGAAGAATGTGAGGGAGGATGACAACGACCTCATGATGACAGGGGAGCACAGTGTGAGTGTGTGTCTGGGGGGGGGGGGGGGGGGGGGGGTTTGAAGGAGAAGCAGCAGGACCAGGTTTACTTCCTTTCATTTGACTTTTGACATTTGACCCAAAGTCGGTTAATAAACCTGCTTTTACAAGCAAGTGTCTGTTTCTGGAGAAAAAAGGGAAAGATTAAGGTTTCACTAGATTAAAGTAGAAAAAGATTTGACTCTAATACCTGAAAAAACTCACCCTGCATTTTAAAAAACGGGCTGAAATGGCAGATTTCATGTTGGCAGAGAAAATAAATAATTTTCATAATCTAAGCTTTGCAGGTCAGATGAGTTTAGTCACGACCAGACTTCAGCAGCTCATTATCAGGTTTAATCATCTTGTTCAACCGACAACAACAAATCCCAACAAATACAAACATGAGGGGATCAGAAGTTCACGGCCCCGAGTGAGTCAGTTCACACTCGGCGTTGGAATGTGTCTCCACTCGTGTCTCGAGTGACCACATGTGAACGTGTCTCACTTCCATGCAACTTCATCATCCTCATCATCCTCATCATCATTGTTTGCAAAGACCAAATGTGTTGGTGTTGTTAGCTGGTGCGACTATAAAAGACAAGTCTGATGTCAGTGTGTGTGTGTGTGTGTGTGTGTGTGTGTGTGTGTGTTGTGGGTCATTGAGCCCGGCTCTCAGGGCTCAGGTGACACTAGTTGCCACTGGAGAGAGAGAGGAGAGTCATTCGACCTCACACAGGCTCTTTGTGTGTGTCCCTCTGAGTGAGTTCTGCAGAACATCTCTTTGTGTGTGATTCACTGTGTGTCGCTGCAGTGGGAACATTCCACTTTTAGTTTCACTCTTCTGTGAACATGTGCTACTTGTACTTTTCTTTATTAAACAAAGAAATTAAGTGAGTGAAGAAGTGTGTGTTTTTCCATTAGTTTAAAAAACAAGGAGAAAGAATTCAGCACCTGATCTCAGACATGTCGGAAACAAGAAAAGAGTTTCAATAACTTCAACAAATTCAACTTAGAAATTGTGTTGATTTATCTTGATAACTTTAAGTTGAAAAAGCTTATTTCTTAAATTTTCTGGGGAACAAAATTGAAAAAAAAACAAGAAAGAAAAATTAAGTAATACCACAACTAACGACACACAGACACACTCACTCGGCCTCACTACGCCAACACAAAATCACAAATCGTTCCCGCCTTTATTGAACTGCAGCGTCAGATTCCAAGCAGCCTGTGGGAGCTCAGACCTGCTCCTCCGCCTCGGAGCTACGTCACATTTGAAGCCTCTCGTCTTTTCACCGTTCACACGATGTGTCGACCAAGACGAGCTTCAAAACCACAAACCGCCAGCAGATGATTACACAACAGCAGAAATCCTTCTGCACACAAAAGGGATCAACCCTTTCCCAAGTTGTAAGTCAATGAATGAAAAGAATCGGAATCATCGGTGATTCATTTTTCTCGTGAACAAATTGAGAAACTGGCTCTAATGGAGCAGAAGCAGGTGATGAAAGGCAGATATCATATCACAGACGTCACCATATGAAATAGAATTCAGCATTGAAAAAAGGGAGGTTATATATTTGTGTGTGAGGAACCGTGGTGTGTGTCGGCAGCAGTGTTAATGTGATCAGTAAATCAGTGAGTTGTCCGCCTGCTGTAATCTATAATATTTCAAATGAGCCTGTTTGAACTTTCTGTCATATTGATTTTTTGTTTGTTTTTTGTATTTTATTTGACTTTTATTTTGGCAGCTGTCTTTTCTCTTCTTGCTCGTTAAACCATGTGATCTACAGCAGCATCAAATTCTGAATATGCAGAGAACGAACATCTAACTCCAGATAAAGAAGGGAACTATAACAACACCAGATAAACACACATCAGCAGGAACACAACTTGTATTCTTGATATTTAAAACGCACAAACAGGGAAATGATGATCGACCTGAACCCTCTACTGAACAACACACCGGCCCGGGTTATCACCACAACGTGACCTCCTCCGCCAGCGTCCTGTCATTAACTGAGAATACCTCACATTCCCTGCAGTGGTGACAAAAGCCTCGTGAAGGAAGCAGCTGATCTCACACAAAAACAGAAATACTTAAAAAGGGAACAACGCTTCAGGTTAAATCCTAAATTACAGTTCTTAACATTCACACAATCCTTGAATCTGCCTCCAAGGTGCAAACGCTGAGAAGTCGGCAGATTTGATCTTCACGGGGGAAAACATGTCCGTCAACAATCCTGCATTATCGCACATGAACCATCAACCCGCTCGACTAACATCACACACCATCACTCAGCTCGTCTGACTCTCTTCACAGTGCTTTTGACCCTGACCCCCACTGAGCTGAAGTGTTTACACTGGGACACGTCTGATGGTTTATGTCTGCAGATGTTTAAAGATGAGAAGTGAAGTGTGGAGAAGTCACAGATCAACACAAACTTCACTGAAGCTCAAACATCAACTGAAGCAAAGCTGCTGAACCTGCTGCTGATGAACAGACGTTATGTTTTCATTTCTGTCCATTTCTTTGTCATTTGTCTTTTCACCGGATTATGCAAAAAATGACTGTTCCATCTTTCAGGTTAGAATCTATTTTGGTTGTTTTACATTCAATCCATATTTCACTGTGTGACATTAACATTTTCCTGTGCAGATGATGAACCTGCTGCAGATCCAGATGTGGCTGTGGCCTGTACAGACGTGTAAACATCTGCAAACAGCTGGAGGCAGAGCTGCGGTCTGATCTGTGGGGAGGGCACCGATTGGTCGAATGTGATGGTGTGGCTTTTTTTATTGGGGTCAATTCAGTTTCTCAAACCTGTTGTTTTTCACTTTATTTCACCTAAACTTCCTTTGTTGTAAATAACGTGTGTTGATTTCATCATCAGAGTTTTCTGACAATGTAAAGTGAACATTTCAACATTTAGTATTTGAATTTATACTTAATAACGTTCAGATGTTTGTAGGTTTGTTTTTATGAGCGTCTTTTTACAGGTAGATTGAAAACTGAGTCTCCTGATACTTTAAAACCTCCAAGAATTTATACGACCTGTTCCCATGCTTACACACACACACACACACACACAAAGTTATATTTATAGCGCCTCACTCCTCCTCATGCAAGGTTCTCTTTTCATTATAAACACATGTTGTAAGAAGACGAGAAAAGTCGAGAACCTCCCGTTTCCAAAAATATTAAATCCATCCCAGAGAAGCTTCTTATGAAGTCAGAAATAAATAGTTGATCATTTAAAAACAACACAAGGAGTTGCACGTCTCTTCCTTTCATCCCTGTAGGAACATCGAGAGGCGTGGTTTCCTAATCACCGGCTTTTAAATCTGACTCGTCCTCAGTGGAGATTAACGGGGCCTTTTGGCAGATGATCCGTCTGACAGCACAAACGATTTCTCTGGAGTTGAACCTGACACGAGGCGGATTAGAGGCAGCGGACGAAACCCAAGGAGGAGATCAAAGGACTAGACCCCACATCGTTCAAGGAGGAAGAAGATAAACACAAAGACGACAGACGATCTAAGAGATGAAAACGAGTTTGGATTCAACCCTAAATCTCCGCCTGATCTTTATCTGCTCCTCACTCCTGTTTACTCTGATCTGTAACGGACGTTTGTATCGAGAGAGTCGTTGAAACACGTTCTCATTGTTTTTAAAATGACCTCATTGGCGAAACTAGTATCACCAGCCTGCAGGTGCACGCCTCCACCCACCAGGGCAGTTTCAGTCTCCAACGGGTTTCATTCGCCAGACTCATCGTGACCTTTGACCTCTGACATCAGCTCAGCTTTGAGTCCAAGTGACAAAAGCTCAAAATGTCCCTAAAGTCAGACTTGAGACATCATGTCCACGAGGCAAACAGGGGTCCGTGTTCCACCGTGACCTTCGACCTTTGACCTATAACCAACCAGATCTAAGTGAGTCCAACTCAACCTTTGTACCAAATTTGAAGAAATTCCCTCAAGGTGTTTTTGAGAAAAGACAGAATCTAGACATCTGAGGCCTCGAGTCAGGATTCCTCCTGAGTGCCTTCTATTGGAGGTTCACTGGGTTTACGTCCCCATGCAGCCGGGAGGAGACTCTGGGGTAGACCCAGAACCCGCTGGAGGGCCTACAGATCCCATGTGGCCTGGGGAACACCTCCCCAGACAGGAGCTGGTAGAGGAGCGTCTGGGAAGCCCCACCTCCGGGACCCGAGCCCGAATGAGTGGAGGACAAAGGATGGAATTCAATGGAATAAATAATAATCTGACATCTAAAACAGTTAAAGTAATCAATTAAAATAATTGCAATTTGCAGCATTGCAGGTGACAAGTTGGGACAAACATTTAAGTTATTTCGACACCTTTGTTTTGTGAATCACCTCTTCAGAAGATAAGAGCGTGAACTCCCAGCTCTGATTTCCCCGGCTGGTTCCTGCCAAGACAAACGGCATCAAAGCCGCGCTGAATCCGAGGACCCGCCCTGTTTAGACAACAGTCGTATACATGACGCTGCAGGTTCCAATGAAGAGGAATGCACCCGCCCACCGGGGGTGAAGGCCTGTGGGAAGTGGCCCGCACCCCCCTCCGGGTTCTACACACGCCCTGAGCGGCTCGGCGGCACCGTGAAGTGCTGTTGTAACACTGTGATTGTGGAGGCAGGGTGTAGCTCCCTGTGTGTGTGTGTGTAAGCGTGTGTGTGTGTGTGTGTGTGTGTGTGTGTGTGCAGCAAAACGCCCCTGTTTGAGCTGAGATTTAAAAAAAAAAAGAAAAAGTCACTAAATGACAGTGATTATTTTGAATTGACGTGTTCAGGTTTCTGCTCAGAACCGACAGAAGAATTCTCTTCTTTCTTTTTGTTTCTCACTTTAAAGGAAAACTCTACATTTCAAATCACAGATCACATGGAGATGAGATCACAGGCTGAGATCAGAGAGAGGAACAAACCTTATTATATACTAGAGTTTAAAAACTGCAGCCCTTTCTGACCCCTGCAGAACAAACTGTAATTTCACACCTGTATATCATCCGCCCTGAATTCTGTGCATTGCTGTTGTCACTGTTATTTCTAAGTTGCCTCAGAACATTCTGCAGGAGCACCTGGTTCCATCAGAGACACAGGAGACGACACTCTGACTGGTTTTATGAGCACGTTACGCCCAAACGCAGCTGGGACTTCAATGCAAACCTTTTGATCCAATGCGCCGGGTGCCACTGCTTTAATTTATGTCTTTTCAATTAACAAAACATTTGGGCACCGCTCATAAACTTGTCTTTATGAGCTCAGGTCGTTAAAATTAGGCTCAAAGACTTTCAGACTGGATTAGGACGACTTTTATGTTAAATATTAAAGATTAGAAACATCTATGTTGAATCCTGAGCGGGATCTTTAAACGTTGTAGGAACAAATACTGAAAACTTGTCAAGTTATGAAAGTAACAGCTGCAAGTCTCATCCAATTCATATTCAGGAAGTTACTTATGATTCAATCTGATCTTAATATAAACAATTTACCGTTTTGCAAACCAGCCTGAAGACTCTTTCAGTTCTTAAAAGTTCTTTCACCAGATTTGGGATTACATTTTTTGTATAATTTTGCTTTGCTTTTGCTCTTTGATGTTTGTTTACTTGTTTTTATTTGTCCTCTCTGTAATAGTTGTATTGAAAAGGTGCTATATAAATAAAGTTAGTATTATTACTATTATTATTAGTGCTAAAAGTATTAGTATTGTTATTATTCATTGCAAATAATCTATGACTAAATGCACACATACATTCATTAAAAATATAATCCCTGAATATGTGTTATCTATAATATCTAAAAAAATACACAACTTTTCAACTAAATGTAAAAGTGTAACATACTTGAAGAAATCATTTTCTGCCTCTGAATTCTGTGGACATCTTAATGATGTGACTCGTGTCTCCTGCCTGCACATCAATCTATATCCGTCTCACATTAGTTCTAAAGGTAATGGAGGAGGCGTTCCTCTGCTGAGTTCAGGAGTTGAACTCTGAAGGTTTTCACGCATTAAATTGTTTTTCCTCTTCACTGATCGGTCGCTGCCGAGCGTCTCACTTTCTCTTATCAGTTTGACTGACGTCTTCGTGAGTGGGATCAACTTTAAACTTGCTGCGACAAGTTACAGACTCGTTTCTCTAGACCTGTTCTAGAGGCCATGGACTTAATTTGCATGTTAGTGGAGTATATACTTAAAGTCGGGACTTTTGTGTTGTTGACATTGGATAATTGGCTTTTTCAGCTCAAAAACACAAGCATGACAAGATACAGCTGCTGTTGCTCCAGTAGAGAAAGACACATATTTGTGTGTTTGCCAGATGTCAAAACGCTTGAATTTGTAGTGTGTGTGTGTTTGTGTGTGTGTGTGTGTGTGTGTGTGTGTGTGTGTGTGTGTGTGTGTGTCCTTGCCTCCTCAGCGCTCGGCTCAGGGCTCTTGACAGGACTGGACGACAGGCTGTACATCGACGACTTCCCGCTGACGCTCTGAAACCACGGACAAGAGGACGGAGAGAAAATTAGGATTTAAACAGAAAGTGATGAAACTCAGTCTGCGAGACACCAACATTATGATTCAGTAGAAAAGAAAAAGACTAACTTATCATAAAACCACATTTAATTCAAAGCAAAGTAATAAAACTGTTAAATATCCTGGGTCTGTGTAGTTTTGTGCAGCTTGATTGGATTTAAGAGACTTTTGGGCCCGGAGGTCCTACTGGGTGACATTCTGGTTTCCTGGTAAAGTTAATGGGATGGAACTGTTGACACTGCTGGTCCATGAAGCACTAAGAGAAGAGAAACTGTTTTAAAAAACGTGACGTCAAGCTTGATGAACTCAGGACCTGCGACATGTCTGAAATGACACAAACCAACTCGGGCAGATCTTGACCTGGTCCTGGTTCTGATCGATCCAAGTTGACTTGTAGTTTTCTTGGATAACTTGAGATTTGACTTGTTTTGGAGGATTTGAGACTTTAAACCACTTGTCCCTGACTCTCCCTCATGTTGTCCCTCTAATCTTCCGCAGCAAAATAATAAAACTGTGCAGTATATGAAGTATGAGTTCTGAATAAGCCGTTGTGAACCACGTCTGACGTGAGTGTTGTATCGAGCTCTGACGCTGATCTGTTCAAACTACACTGAATCATTTTATAACTCCAGATATCTGTGTGTGTCTGTCTGTGACTCATGTGCCTGTGTGTGTTGTTGAGCGCCCAAGAAAGTGCACTTTTGAATTTGGTGCAATTCTGACACGTGATATATTTAATATTAATAAACTTTGAAAACACAGGCGACCGATCTGACAGTTTCAGACCTCACCACAGACCGAGAAATATTCTAAATACAAACAGGCAAAGTTTGTGTTGTTGCTCAACCTCAACTACAGATCGGTATGTAGATACTGAACTGAAAACCAGGGAGCCCTGCAGCCAATCACCATGAAGTATTCTCGCAGGGCTTAATATACTATCCCTGAGTCAATGAACCGGAAGACACCGGGAGGACTCGGTGTCCCCGCCCCTCCAGGCTGGACTCTGTCTGAGTATCAGGAGCCGTCTGACCTCTGATCGCTGCCGTGTAATTCAGCAGAGATGATCCATCCAGGTGCAGGAATGTGTTTGTCTTCAAATGTGAGGGTGTGGCACCGCGGCCGAGTCAGAGCGGGCGTGGCACCGCGTCTCCGCCAAACACTTCACGAGCGTTTCCCTCCCACAGAAAACACTCAAACTGCAGAGTTCACTCGATTCATAGAGATTCTTCATGGGCAGTTTTTATAATCTGCTGAGCTCGGTAGAACACTGAGGTTTGATCTGAGGAAACTTGTTTTTAGTTTCTGTTTTTATCTGGTGAGTCTGAAGCAGGTGCAGAACCCGACTGATCAGTGAAAGTGGAAGAAGGAGCCGAGGCTGAAGCTCATGAACAGGTTGAAGGACCTGCAGCACAGATTGTACTGGTGGTTGTGACCGAACGCCACACATCTCATCTCGGTGGTGACACAGCGTCTGGTGATCGGTCGGGTGGTAAAACACAGGAGTGGCTTTTTACTCCTTCACAGACTGTGAGCAGAGAACCAGAGCTCGTAGAGGCAGGAAGTGAAGAAGAGTTCATTTAAATAAACGACCACAGCTTCAGGACTGATACTCTCAGAAGAATAAACAAGGAGAGGGAACTCCTCCTCCCGTTTCTCTACTCTCTGTTGCATCAGTGTTTTATTGTGTTTAAACTAGGGCTGGGCAACAACTACTATCACTAATCATCGGGATGTAATTTGTAATCATTAGCAAGAGTCCAATATACTGATATATTGCTCAATAATACAGAGTTACAACACATAATTAATCGAGTTTAAAACTACAAACTTCACTCAGGGGCAGAAATCTGTCTTTAAACATTACAGTAATAATAAAGAGACATCTATCATGGTAATAATTGATATGGAATTTGTATCTCAAACTGCTCTGCAACAACAAAGAGAAACTCAAGGTGAAATTACCAGTTTCACCTAAAATGAGAAGAATCTGACCAAAGAAGTCCGACACGATTCTTTCTCCTCACATCGTTAAACTTTGCATTTCTCCATGTTCATAAACCTGCTGTCTGGTTAGAGAGGGACTGGTTTAAGAACAACAGACACCAGTAATGTTACTGTGGCTCCACTGGTTTCATTCTGCACTCGACTCTTACAACTCAAACTGGTTCTGACTGACGAGCCCCTGCTCTACTGGAGGGTGTGTCCCAGTTCACTGGCTGAGGCTGGTGCTCACACACAGAAGCTGCAGATGGTGACGTTTACATCGAGACGACCAGAGTGTGGAGGGCTGCTCACATTCAACTGTGAACTCCAGAGATTAAATATTGATTTTAAAAGATCAACAAATGAAACAAGCTGCTTCTGAATCCACGTTGAGGCTGTTTACACACGAGTGAACCAGGAAACTGAACAATTAGACTGAAACTATAATACTGAGATGTAAACCAACACAAAGATGATAAACCTACAGTACAAGCAATCTTTGAATTCATAGTTTCTCATTCATAACAGACGTTTTTCCTGCTTTAACCAAGTTTCAGCCCAAATTGACTCAATTATCTGCAAATATCTGTTTTTCTTTCACTTAATTTAACTATTTTTAGTCATGTTACCTCATGTTTTGTTCGAAATCGATCAGTAATACTTTGATTATTGATCCCAGTGGAAAGAGGGTTTAGAGGATTACAAGAAATATATAAATATTGATAAAACATAGGCCAACGCAAACATATGTATTTGCATTATCACTTATATACGAGTCTATTTTTCTGTCAATAGATTGTGTACATATTTGTTGGGTCTATGGTGGAAAACCAAATTACTATGTATATTAACATAGTCTATGACATTGATCTTCATAATAAAGCAATTGGTAATTATTTAACTTTTCATAACATGCTAATTAACATATGTATTAATAGAAAGGGTTAATAAAGTGGTTTGGTAAATCTAATTCCTTATTCTGTCTGTTGTTATTCATGATCACTGTTGATGGGAGTATGACTCGTGTAACATTCTGCAGATATTATAATAATAACAGTGATGTGTGTGGTTGTGTGTGTTTGTGTGTGGTTGTGTGTGGTTGTGTGTGGACCTCGGGCCTCACCTCCACGGTCTGCTGCTGCAGGTACAGGTCGGACTCCTGGCTGCTGACGCTCAGCAGATTCCGCTGGCGGGGCAGGGTCTGCACGTACATGGGGGACACGCACCGAACCACCTGCTGCATCATGGGCTGCACCATGGGCTGCATCATGGGCTGCATCATGGGCTGCATCACCTGCTGCGGCATCATCACGAAGTTCTGGTGCTGCTGCATGCCCTGCTGCATCGGCACCAGGTACCGCACCGTCTCGTAGGGGAAGTCGTTCTGCGGGGACACGGACCCGGAGGAGATCAGGGTGCCGGTCACCTGCTGCTGCGGGGCCACGTTCACGGTCCGGTAGGAGGTGGTGGACACCTGCTCCTGCGGGGCCACGTTCACGGTCCGGTAGGAGGTTCTGGTCACCTCCTCCTGCGGGGCCAAGTTCACGGTCTGGTAGGAGGTGGTGGACACCTGCTCCTGCGGGGCCAGGTTCACGGTCCGGTAGGAGGTGCTGGTCGTCTTCTGGCTGGTCCGGAGAGACATGGTGGTCGATGGGAGGATCAGACCCGACGCGACGGGGAGAAGAACACCAGCAGCAGGAAGTTTGTCCGGAAGTTCAAATGGAGGTATTCCTCCTGCACAGGTTCCCCGGGATGAGTCGCAGTTTCAGCGGAGAGGTGAGGTGAACCGCCCCGGGCTTCACTTCCTCCTCTGGCGGGCAAACGGGAGAAGAAAGTTCGGTTAGAAGAGTACGTCCATTGAAAGTTCAGCCTGAACTGCGGAGGGAGGTGTCTGCTGCTCGGTTTGCATATAACACAGAGCCCCGGTGAGGAGGTGGAGGCTGGAGGGAGGGACCAGGGCTGAGGGAGGAGGAGGACCCGGGAGTGACGGAGCAGGAGGGCCCGAGAGAGGAGGAGGACCAGGGCTGACGGAGGAGGAACCGGGAGTGACGGAGGAGGAGGACCCGGAGGGAGGGATGGATGGATAGAAAGATAGGGACAGGTAAATTTTTACTTTTGTAGTGCTTTCTCTTATATAAACTTATATTGGAGTACATTTAAATGTGTTTTTGTATTTACTTTTATTAAATCTATTATTTAAGTAGATTTATTAAAATTATAAATATATATATATATACATATATAGTAAAATAGATGAACAAATAGACACTGGAGATAGAGGTATAATAACTAGTCTATGTGATAAATGTAAGGCAAAGGATCAAAAGAATATTTATTTAGTTTTTAAATATTTATGGTATTATAAATATTATGGTATGGTAACATATTAACAGTATGTTTTTATGATAATAATTGAAACATTGTAAGAATATCGTTTTTTTAATGTATATATTATGTCATAGTTTATAATAAGAAAGGAATATTTTAATATTAGTGCAGGATGTTTATTTTGTATTTAGTATTTTATACTTTATACTTTATACTTTAAATTTTACAATTTGTATTTTATATTTTATATTGTTTATTGTATATTTTTCATTGTACCTTTAAGTTTGCATATTGTATATTGTATATTGTATATTGTATATTGAATACTTTATACTTTATACTTTATAATTATATCGTGTTTTGGGCCTTTAACACCGTTTCCCGTTTCAGCTCAACTCTCGCGAGACTTGTCGGGAGCAGCATCGCAGTCTCGTCCCTGAACGAAGAACCGTCTCTAAAGAACCGGACCGTGATGGCGGCTCCTCGGCGGCTCCGTCCCGCTTCTCGTCCCGGTCCAGTAGAGGTCGGATGGTCGCCCGCGGCCCAGTGGTCCCTGTGAAGACGCCATCCCTCTAGGGTGAGAGAAACTAACGCTAGAGCACCGGGAGTATTCAGTGTCGATAGCCGCCGTTAGTCGCCATCTCGCCGGCATCATGTTGTCCTTCATCCCGCACTGACCCGCTTCCTCCCCGGCCTCCAGACCCCATTGACCCGGCACACGATTTAACACCGCGACGCTTCCCCGTCGACGCGTGGAACTGCTACCACTCGATTTGAGCTATTTTGCGAATCGTCCGCGTTCCCTCTTGAATTCGGGATGACACGTTTCAACGAGCAGATGTTGTTTCAGTTAAAACAATAAGGTTTTAAAATGGCTGATCAGCGTTTGCTTCCTTAACACGTCTATCCTAATGGCGTCGCTGACAATAACGTCACGTCATCAACCTTATTGTAAAAATTAAAAACCTTTTTTAAATGACCAATATGTGAATGAGGTTCATCTCGTGCGGGTCCGTGGCCTCGGTCCTGGTCAGTGTCAGGTCCAGCTGATGAGTCACCTGGTTTAATGTGACTCTGAGATGCAGTAAATGATTTATCATATTATATAACTCTGTCAAACAATATATTGGTTTAATAGAAGCCTCAGTGCTTCACGATCAATAATCACATATTTCAATACATCCATATTCCATTCATTACTGTTCATGGTTGGTATATATATATATATATATATTTGTGTGTACTTCATTCATTTATTCAGAAGGTTTAATGATTTAAACATATTCAGATTTAATTGCCTGTATATCTACTGTGTGAATCCTCTTCTCCACCTCAGAGAGTGGAAGTTAAACCTCTGGTGTGTGTGTGGTTGATGCTGCAGCCTCTGGTGTTCTGTAATCTGCCTCTAGTCCTCTGGAATAATCCTGCAGAGCCTCCACTGGTTCAAACACAACATAATCTGCTTTATCTGTGGAAATACATTCGAACATACAAACCTCTATTGTAACATCTTGTTTTAACCAGTATTTTAATTTTTAATTTTATTCTTTTAACGTAAACTATAGAAGATATCTACTCAAATTACCTTTCTTTATTTATACAATTCACATTTTAAACAAATTGTCACTGGATGTTCTCCAAACTCTGCATAACGAGGGTCTGCTAGATGACATCATCTCATGTTTGACCTTTGACCTCTTATGTCTCCACAGTTGCTTCCCTGGCCTTGCTGCTTACCCACAATGCATTGCCAGAGGCTTCTGTTTGTCTCCTACACTCCGCTGTAACGTTGCCAACACTCCATCTTTAGCAGTTCAGTTTCTTAGCAGGAAGGTAAAGGAGCTGGTTCACCATCATCTTTCTGAAAGCATGTCTGGCCCAGGGGATTTACCAGGTGAGGGTTTGATATGAAACTTAAACAACTTTCATATATCCTTTTATATCCCTGTTTCTATTCTCTGGTATCTCGTCAAATGTGTTTTTCCAAAAGAAAACTTTGATTCAGGATTATTTGCTGTTGTTAAGTTGTCATCACTGTTTGTGTCCGCAGCCATTGAGGGCTCTGGGATGGACGGGATGAGGCTTCCCATCGGGATGACCCGGCGGGCCCTCAGCTACGATGACAACATGGAGGCCCCCATGTCCACGCCCCCCAATGACATCAGTATCAACAACCTGTGGAGACGACCCATCATCCCGGAGAGGAAGTTCTCAAAGCTGGCTGAGGTGAGACAGGGCTACACACAGGATGATGATGATGATGAGGATGATGATGAGGATGATGACGTTTCTCTGCTTCCAACAGGAGGATGAGAGCGGTGCAGTGAGTCAGCCTACGTTGCCGGACAGCGCCCTCACCAGGTCACCGGGCGTAGTGAAAACCAAGGCCTCTTCTGTCATCATGCATTCCCTCATCACCAGTATGTTACAGTTATTAATTACAGTTATATACAAGCAAACTTGAACTTTTCCACCCAGTTCCTTTTGGCTGAGAATAAACCACCATTTATTCTATCAGGGCTCCAACTCTGAGAGGAGATATGAGCTTGTAAGACATGAGGTTGACTGCAGTTGTTTTTCTTAAATCACACTTAGACTCACCCAGTGTGTGGTGAAAGCCTGTCAGTCACATCAGCTACATCAATACTGTAAATATGATCTTTAAAAACGAGTGGTAACCCCTAAAATACAGTTTAATTTATAAAGTTTTTATTTATTTATTTTTTAAATTGGAGAAGCTGAGAGATATCTTCTGTAGTCATTGTCTGGAAATGTTTGTCACCTTTCTCTTCAGAATGTCCAGCTGGTTTTAATGTTGGATTTCTGAAATGTACAATGTCTCTTATTAAGGTTAGTGATTTTAAATATTCTCTCTCTGTCTGTTTCAGAGCACACTCAGGATAGCATGTACAGGTTTGAGCAGAGGGCGGGCCTCACCGACAGCAGCTACACCCCCCACAAGGGCCTCACGGCGGAGGAGACGAGGCTCCACCACCGCATGCCCGAGTCCCTCCAGGTGAACATTTTTTAGAAGATGTTCAGGCAGAAAACTCCTTGAAGTCTTATTTAAGTTGGAAGACACAGAAGACAATAAAACTCTTTTCTAAGAAACAGGATTATTCATGTTATCTTTTGATTTACTGTCTGTAGTAATATGTCTTAAAGTATCTGCAGGACATTTAGAAATATGACACCGCAATTCCAATTAATTTTGTGAAAGCCCGGGTCCAGCTGAACTGAACTGAACTGAACTCCAAACTGAAGATTCCTTTTGTCGCTCTTTAGAAACTACAGATCCAGAGTATGGAGGCAAAAGAAGAGCGGCAGAGCTCCTCGGCTCAGTCCACTCCATCCAACACGCCTCACAACTCTCCAAAACATCAACGCAGGTACACACACACACACACATTCTCACTCTCCTGTTTCCTTTATCCTGTTGGAGTCTGTTCCATCCCGACCTATAAACACCTGGACATCTTTAACTGAGTCGACTTTAAACACTGTTTTGTTTCATTTTGTTTTTTTACATAGGGGCTGGTTTGGGAGTTCGGGGTCAGAGGTCAGCATCAGCTCCTCCAACAGCAGCATGGACATGGGAGGAGAAACGGGCGCGGTGGAGAAGTGGAGCGTGTTCACGACTCGTCCCTTCCTCCATAAGTCGACTTCTGACCTGGGATCAGATTCTGCACCTCCAGGTAAACTTCACAGCGAGACACAACTTCCTGTTTGTCTCCGGCCTCTGAAGAAGAACAGTCCAGTTAAAGCTCAAATAAACACAGACTCCCTCCTGTTTGTCCGACCATCAACAGACACTCACCCTGGGGGGGGCATTTTGGGTTAATAGTTGAACAAATGACCTTCAGACCGACTGTAAACACTGAATAACATCCAGAGCTGATGGTCTGTGAACAGTTTGCTTTTGCAGCGGAGTTTCTCAGCATGTCAGAGATTTAAAGTCAGTTCAGATCATTGAAGATGAAACGATTCTGTTGGTTTGGAAACTGAGAAACTTTTTCCCCAGGATGACTTTAGGTAAGTGAATAAAGAGGCGTGATAAAAGTTTGTGTTGGGTTTAGTTTTACGAGCGAAGGAGAAAAGTTTTGTAGACTTTTGAACAAACTAATTTGACTTGTGTAAATAACAAAATTTGAATTTTTCATCTTTTATTATTCACACTGCTGCATGAATAGAAAAATATTAACATTTATATGATAGAAGCAGTGAAGTGACGGAGCAACTAACCTGGTGATGCTCAGATATTGTTAATTATCAGCAGCAGTTTCTTATTCTAACTAGAACACACGGATATAGAACAGATATTTAGTTTGAGGAAATAAAATATACATATTTTTTGAAGAGGTATTATTATTGACTCTGAGACTCTGCTGCCATTGCCTATTAAGGGATAGTTCATCCCAAAATGGCATGAGGTGCATTTAGGGACCGTCGGAAATGCTAACGTCTGCTAGCTTAGCCTGCGTTCCTCCTCTGTGGTGATAAAATAACCTCGGGTGTCTTCTGGGTCTCTGTGACCTCTGAATGTTTAAGTGACAGAACGTTGTGTCATTGTGTTGAACAACATGATAAAACACAATTCACATGATTTTCTACCGAGAATCTCCTGTTTCCCTGATAAACCCAAACACACCACAGAGACATAACAAATACAGGAAGCTGATGGATCTTTGCCAAAAGATTTGAGAATCTGGTTTCTCCTTCTCTCTTCTCCCAGCAGGCTTTGCTCTGCAGGCGTACCGTGGCGCCCAGAAGCCGACGCCCATGGAGGTGATGAAGTCGCAGGGCACGCGGATGACCGACGGCATCGACCCTCAGAAGGTGGCTCCTCCCAAGATGGAGATCCCCTCAGTGGAAAGTCGGCGGCAGGGAGCGCGACCTCACAAGCTCAAACCCAGAGACATGAACGTCCTGACGCCCTCTGGCTTCTGAGTCTGAGGAAGCCGCTTAAGGTCCCATGAAATAAAACCCCCAGTGTGTTGTTACCAGGTATCTCTGAACCCACAGTCACACATTCACCATTTATCTACAACTACAGCAACACTGCTCCTTTTTAACAGTTTTATACATCGTTCCTGTGAGCATGACTCAGCGTATTCACCACGGTAAAGATCTGGGACTGCAGTGAAGTCGGTAAAGACCTGTTCCGAAACCATTGGGACCGCTGGAGTCTTAAACACGGTACACGTTGCTTCCCTGGGTAAATCATTTCTTAATCAGTGACATAAGCTCTCATAAAGGTGGTGAGAAAAGTAAAAGAAGTAATTTCCGGGGGGGGGGGGGAGTTGCACTTTCACCCGGGTGACACTAATATACTTTAGATCTTTGTGCTGGTTGATACCAGAGCATCACAGTGGTCTTTTATACATTAAAGACTGTTTCAAGGGATCTTTAGCGGCAGCACCACACAAACACAGAGCTGACCGACATCTTCACAGCTTTCCCATCCGCGCTGCTTTGACGTATTTACTGTGCTGCTTAGCTGTCAAATCAAACATTTCTCTTACTCGTCGCTCTTCTACCTGGCACATGTGTCTGCAGCATGTTGACGTCACCTGAAAATACTGAACCGAACCCCCCCCCCCCCCCCCCCCCCCCGAGTCCAAACGACACGGAGGGCCACTGTCTGATTTATCCCTGAGAAAAAGTCGAGCTGAAGTTGAAGATGATTCTCTGTAAAACGCACTTTATTCCCACTCGGCCCGACTCACACCTGCTCTCCTGCAAAGCAACGTGCTGCTGGTCTAACGTCTGATCCGTCTCCATTTCCCCTCATCCTTGTTCTTAAAGGGTTCATCTCACTAGGCAGAGCGGAGACAGGGTAGATTCATCGCTGTAAAGAACAAAAAAAAATACTGAAAAAAAATCGTTTGACTCAGGTAATTTGGCAGGTTGCTGCTCACTGACATGTTCCACTGATTTGTTTTGTGTTACAGTTGTTCTCTAATGAGGTTTTAATGTATAGAATTTGTTTGTTTTTTTACCTGCCACTGAACTTACTTGTAGTTTTCGGGACCAGAAGAAGAAAAAAGTTTCCACCTGGTGTGTGAATATGTAAAAGTCTGAGCTGACGAGCTGCTTCTTTAAATAATGCAAATGAAGAAGAAGGTTTAAAGTAGAGTTCAACCGACATGGGGGAGAAAAGGATTTCAGAGGTAATGGCCGATATATTTATTTTTATAATTGGCTCTTGTGGACGTTCAACTCGTGTGAGTTTGACGAACAAAGAAATGTTAACGAGGCTTGGTATTTTATAACTTTACCATAATCTCTAAATAATTGAACCATTATTATAAATAATAACACAAATACAACAAAATGCACTTATTTCCTGCATTTACCCTGTAAAATAAGACAAACGCAGAAACCGATGTGTCGTTAAAAAAAGGCTCATCTCTGATTTCTATCGCCCAACCATTAAATCGGTCTGACTCTATCAAAGCCAACGGAAGCTTTTTGTTGGCTCAGATTTCTGACTGCAAATATGAAGGATTTCTGTTTATGATGATTTGATTTGTGCTGTGTGCACTGACTGGAGAGAGAGAGAGAGCGCCGCTGTGCTCTGCAGTGATCTTTACTTAAATTTAATTTCTTTACTCAAAAGAAGTTTCACACACAAACTCTCCTGCTTTACTCTTTTGATTTTAGAGGTGAATTCAGTCGCCACAGTTCACAGGAAACACTGAAGAAAACAAAATCTCTCCTCAAAAAACAAAAAGAGCAGAAATATATGAATTAATTTATAAACCACCTCATTTTCCAGTGACTGCTCCTGCTGCCGAGGTGTGGAAGGTTTCTACCCTGCCAGCTGTGCAGTTGGTTATTGGTTTTATATGCAAGGTTACTGTCAGATGGTTTATTTGAGGGTTTGGTAGAGTTTGCAGTGAGTTGAGGTTCACTCTGATAATGAAAACACAGATGGGTAGTTGTTATTATTTTTGCACTTTGAATTATTATGGTAGCAGTCTATTTTCTGGTAGTAGAGTCTATCCATGTGTAACGTGACCCAGCAGTGGAAGAGTTTGTGTTTTGATGGAGTGAACGTGTCACCACCTGTTCCCTTTTTCACGTGAACTAAACTAAAGCTGGACACTAAACAAAACAAGCTCTCGAGCCAGCGACTGTAAATAAGAAACTTTCTCCTCAGTTACATGTTTTATAGATTGTGTTCACAAGTGATTTATTTGTGTGTAAGTGAAGCTGTTCCCTTTGAATCTGTCCCTGACTGAAGCGACACGTCTCACTTCCCTCTGTACGATGACGAAGAGATGAAATCTCTGTTTCTGTTGATCTGTTCAGAATCTCTTCCAGTTACTGTTTGAGACATTTTACTTGATTTATACAGTTTGTATTTGGTTTATTTCCCGTTTGCCAAAACAGTTTGGAAATTAAAAAATAAATGTCAAAGTCTCATCACATTTGATAAATGTGTGATTTTTGTTTTCACTGCACCATCACGTCGTCTTCCTCAGTTTGAAAAAGCAAATCAGTTCAAGTTGAACCTTTTCTATTCTCTGATCTTCTGCTTCAGCCTCTAGAGGGCAACAGTTCAACATCCAGTACCATCAGGTCTTATGTATAATTATATATACATTAATAAATACATAAATATAAGTTGTACATTATGACTGATCTTATTCGTAGGAAAAGTTTATGCATTACATTAGAACATGACTTCACCTGACACACTATTTCTTCCTCTTCCTCCTCTTCTTCAGTTTGATGGCAGCTGGCATCCCAAGGGTTGCATTACTGCCCCTTCAGTTTTCACTATTGATTCATCAGACCCACTGGACGACATCATCAGACACATATGACATTATATGCCTTCATAGTGATGATGATGACATCACAATGAAGTGTCTTTAATCGTTTTGGAGGCAGAGATACCCAGATTTTTTTTTTTACTATGCATGAAGTATTTCCTGATGTTAATGATCATATGATTGGGAATAATCTTATGAAAAAATGTGCAGTTTATATTATAATAATCAAATTGTAGTTCTCCCCCCCCCGAATTACCCAGAATCCTTCAGTGATCCCAAGTGACGATATGATCTGTAGCTTTAAAACCAACACGGCTCAAATAGACTGAAAACATGAACTGATCTCATTCTGTGTGGAAAACACTTTCTCTTGTATTTTATTGAAAGTTGTCGTCATGCACAGTGAACAGATGATTGACAGGATCGTTGTACACGTGACGTCTGTTACTCACAATGTGAAAACAAACTGTCTCAGACTGAAGGAGCTCCTGCACTGCAGGTTTCTGGAAAGACAAAACATTTAATGTAGCATCCAGTCAATATCATATTATTATCATTATTATCAAAATAAAAGAAGCCAGTGGCAAATCATCCAGAAAACTTTAAATTCATTTGATGTTTGAACATTCTGTGCATCAAATTGTGATTTTTATATTTTAGTCCTTTATGAAGTTGCTTTCAGCTGTGGATGTTAAATCACTTTGATCACTTTGGTCCTGAGCCGTGAAAAAAAATAAGAACCAGAGATATTCAGATTTCTCTAGTTTTCCCACTTCAGACTACACAGCTTCACTATGAGTTTGCTGCCCCTCACATCTTTTAGAACTTGGACTGAAACCCCTTTTTGTTAGAAAGGAATTCATTCTCTTTTCACAACAGTTCTGAGATTCATTGTCTTTTCTTCTTGAAATGCTCTGGACACCGAAACGGTAAACATCGAATGTTTGATTGTGTTGTAGCCGAGGAACAGCACTTCTGAGTGTGAGCAGAAAACAGTTAATGAGGGAGGAAGTGGACCGACGAGGATCTGGACCTCTGGACCGAGCCAGTCAGATGTCTCCAGGTGTTGCAGTGTGGGCAGAAGCAGTCCTGACATCCAGACGAGGAAGACAATGTCCTATACTGCCGTCTGATGTCTTCAGACTGTCTCCTGGATCACAGCTTGTGTTTCTGGCCCTGACTGTTTACCTTCAGGATTTGAGGCCTTAATGTTCAATGTGAAGTCGACATCTTCTTCTTCTCTCCCTTCCTGTCTATCCTCCTCTGACGATTCCATACATGTCAAATCATTTCTCTCTTCTCTTTCTAGAGACTCCCCCCTCCTCTTCCTTCCTCCCCTCCTCCTCTTCTTCGGATCTCTCCATACATCTGGAAGAACTGCTCCATCTCTCTCTGCATGGTGTCGTTTTGTCGGTCTGCGTCGGCCTTGGCTCGCTCCATGTTGCGTATCTTGATCTCTGTGACGCTTTGGCTTCTCTTCTGCTGCTGCAGACTGACCCTCAGTACCGCCACCTGCCTCTCAAGGACGTCATTACAGCGCTCCAACCTGCAGCACAGACAACACATCACTGACACCGGGTTCTGAGCCAACATGGCTGACACAGCACACGTTTAAAATAGTTGGAGATGTGCCCTTGAGTAAGTAAAGACTGCCTCACCTGTGTATCCTGGCCTGGTACTCGGCCTTCTGCTGGGCCATCAGCTGCTGCAGCTTGGCCAGGCCCGAGTGAGCCTCCCAGGGCTGCGGTGGACCCACAGGCCCCCGGACGCCTGGAGGACCAGAGGGGAGGAACACCTCGGAGCTGCCTGTGCTGATGGGGCTGCCACTGAGGGCAGAGGCTGGGGAGTTAAGATGGTGGACGCTCTCATCATCATCATCATCATTATCTTCATCATCATCATTGTTATTGATGTCTTCATGATCACCCTGATCACTGGTTTCCTCCTCCGCTGCCTGATTGGATGATAAGCTCTCAGGTTTCTTTGGTGAAGTGTCGGTGTGACCCGCCTCCAGAGCCTCGGTGCTCTCGTCCAATGGCAGAACTTCGTAGGAGGAGCATGACGAGTCGTCCCTTCTCTGCTCCGCGTCCTCTGGCTCTTCCTTCTCTTCACAAGTCCCAACATCTTCTCCTGGATCACTGGTTTCAAGAGGTTCACCAGTGACGTCCTCCATCCTTTGGTGTGAAGACACCCTGTCCAGGTTGTCGTAGGCAGAAGTGGTGCTGTCCTCCTGCGTCTCACTGCTCCCCCCACTCGCTGCGTCCTGCACTGCACAGTCTCCATCTGCAGCACCAGAGCTCCAGAAACCAGCTTCTGCCTCTGTAGGACCGGGCCACGGCTTAGTCCAGTCCACCAGCACCAGTCTGGGCTGGGAGCTGTCTGGCAGAGAGGCTTGTAGCTGGAGGCTGGATGTAGAAGCTTGTACCTTTGAGGAGAACGATCCTTCACCAGCTTGATCCTGGTGATAATCGGGTCCGTCAGGTTGGTGCTGTGGGGGAGGACTGCAGGAGGGCGGGGGGTAGAAGCAGTTCCCCGGGTGGGAGGAGGTGTAGCGATGGCCGAGGAGTCTTTTCTGGGCCCAGGACGAGTCTGGGTTGGCGGCTGCACCATAGATACAGCTACAGGAAGGAAGAGGAGATGTCAAGATGATCAAGTCTTTAGTGTCGTGTTTAGAAATGAGCGTGGATGGATGTGGTAAGATGTTGAATGTCGGGGGAGAAGGTTGTTGGTGAGAAAGATCAGGAACAGGAAGGATTGTGGATTCCTTACGTGCAAGTCTTGTAATAGTAGAAATGTACTCTGTCATATACATTTGACCATGTACTGTATGACTGTACTCTGAGTAGTACCTGTGGTTCTGGGCGTCGGTGGTGGACGGTCCTGCGATCAGAGGCATGGACAGCTGGCGAAGACGAGGGTGCCTCAGAGCCCCGGGCGATGCAGCCGAACCCTCAGGTGGACAGGAGGACAAGGGGGGGGACACTTTGGCAAACAGAGACTCGTGCTCTCGGATGAGCTCCAACATCAGCACTTGGACTAAGGCTGCACCTGGAACACAGAGATAAAGAGTTGAGAACCATGTTCCTGGACAAGCCTCTTTGTGTTCAGTGCTGGGGGTCAGCTGATCTCTCTACCTCCCATGATGCTTTGTGGGTCTTCAGCTTTTCCTCGGAGGATGTTTGGCCCAAACACTGTGGCCAGGTTTTGGTCGCTCATCTTGTTGCTGCCAGAGAAACTCTGCACTTCATTCAGAAACCTGCACACGAACATTTACATCTACGTTTAAATCCACTTTTTCCTTCAGTCATTTTTCTAACTAAACAAACAGGGAGGGGGGGGGGGGGGGACTCACTGGCAGATGAAGTTGAGCAGGTTAAAGTTTGCAACTGGCAAATCGTGAAGAAGACTCCGCAGCTCCCTCAAACCCTGAGTGAGGAAGAAGAGGTGGAGAAAAGAGAACAAGATAAAAAGACTTCAGGCTCTGCAGTGAAGAAGTAAATCCACGAGAGCTCATTACAGAATTCTGTCAGGAGCATGTGGACGGCCTCCTGAGCGTTTACCTGTGTGTGGTCACTCTTCAGCGTCTGTCCACATAACAGGAAGTCCTGGAAGCAGCCGTAAGGAACCAGGGGCTCCGGCAGCTGTCTGAGGTAGAGCTTCAGCAGAGACGCCACCGTGTGGACGTCTGTGCTCCTGCTGACCAAACACACAGAGCTGAGCAGACTGATTATTACACAAAACCCTTTTTAAAGAACTCAGACAGAAGGAGGGACTGTACCCGTCGAGCGATGGCCTCTCCCCGGCATCGAACGCCTCCTGCAGCTCCTTCACCAGACTGGCCTGTCCTGGCTGGCGGAACAAGCCCACCTCCTGCAGGCCTCGCTCCCGGATGAAGGTCACACACTGCTCCACCACCAGAGGAACCAGACGCAGCCCGTAGCGCCGCTCGTAGAGCACCGTCTCCTCCAGGCGCTGCCCGAACACCCCTGTCGGGAAAGAACCAGATCCACTTCATCCACTGGAGACACAAGTATAACACAGCAGAACAACACAGGCCTCTGCTGCCGTCTTTTTATATCATCAGATATTGACTCTTATACAGAAATGCATGATGATATTTCTTTGTAAGAATTGTATAAGTTCAGGGAAAGACGTGTGTACCTGTGAAAGGGATCCAGACTCCCTTGTTGAGGCTCTTCAGCCACTCGTCCCCCTGACCTGCACTGTTGGACAGGAAGAAGTACGAGCCTGGACTGGCCAACACGTCTCTGTTACCTGCACACACACAGACACACACACACGCACACGTTCAAAGGGGTCGTCAACTTGTTATGAAGGAAGATTCAATGCTGTCATCTCCGGCTGTTACAGTGAAATAATGGGCATCATGCAAGAACCATAAAAAAGGAGGTGATGACAGATTCTTCTCAGAGGAAAACAGGTCAGAGCATCTAAATTCTCCGATGTCCATGTTTGTCTGCAGGATTATTGACGTTAACAGTCGCCTCCACCTTTGTCTCCTCCTGTAGATCTGAGTGATGAGGAGGAAGACGCTGAACCTGATTAAATGGTTTCTGGAGCAAAGCCATGAATGATGGATCCTAGATTTGCAGCCGGCGGTGCATTTACATTGGAGGCAGAGTTAGTGCAGGATGAGTCATCAGACGTATGAAACCGAATGTAAAGACAGAGATTATTAAAAGTTCTGTAGTATTTATTATGCTTATGATGAAATAAATGAACACGTAACATGTGGACACAACTTTGTGAATTATAGTGATTCTGAATGCAAAATGATATTCAGGTTATTGCATCACCATCATCATCATCATGGATTTGTAGTTTTTTCATGGGCATAGTTTGAAAAAAGCTGTTCACACACACACACTTTCCTCTCTACTCGCCCATGTCCCATCATGCTTCACTTTCTGTCCTCGTCAAAGTCATACATCGAACACACGTGATTGTATGAAACACACACACACACACACACACACACACACACACACAGTCACCTCAGACAGTCTCCTAAATAACCTGAGTCAGCGTTTATCTAATGTCACTAAAGGGCAACACACAGGACTGGAGGGATTAAGAAACACTATGTTGATGGTTAGTGTGTGTTTGTTCGTGCTTGTGTGTGTGTGTGTGTGTGTCTCACCTTTGCGGCCGGTACTGTCATGTTTCCAGGACTTGAAGCAGCTGAGGCCCATGCTGCAGCGACTCCTGCTCCAGCAGTGGCTACAGTAAAGCTTGTAGATGCTCAGTGGAAATCAAATGCAACGACATGAACGTTTGTTTAAACTTTTGAAGGTTCAGAAGGAAACAACTGCATCACTATAGATTATTTGTGATCTTAAAACTTGTGAACTTCTTGATTTTGAACCCCCTGGGTTAGGGTTAGGGTTAGTAGACGTTCTTGGGGAACAACCTTCTTTAAATAAGAGACATTCCTGGTAGAAATGGACCCTTGGTGGTTCCTTGACAGTAGATCCTGGTGAATAGTGTCTTTGTGGTGCAGGGATTTGCAGACAGGACCCTGGAGGGGGGGGGGAGGGGGGGTTGAACCCCTTAATTCTTGGTGGATACTGTCTGATCAAGATCTTGAAACTGAGGTTCTGGTGGATGTAGTGTCTTTAAACGAGATTTCACCTGGATATGTAATCTTATCTTTTCTATGGATCATAAATGTTAAAGTATATTTAACATGTAAAGAGATGTTCCAGATTTATACAGATCCCAATGGATAGTGGGAATTCAACATCTAGGCCCATGTAGGAAGTTCAGCCAAACAATTTGTTTCATCAAAAGGTTTCAGAAGACTTTCCTTCAAGAAAAAGAAGAGTTCCAGAAGGATATTCAACTTTTAAAGAAGATCCATGTGGATATGAAACCTATCCGAAACTCAAGTTGGACAAAAAGCCTTGAAGAGAGAATCCTGGCAGATACAGAGAAGCTGCAGTAGATTCACTTTCTTATAAAAAGCAGCTCCTCCTCGATGTGTTTCCTAAAGAGAGCTTTCCAGTGGATGGACGAGTATGGAATGGGAACCCAGCGTTAAAGAGAAGTTCCCAGTGGATAAGAAGGGACCTTGAAGAAGGATTCTTGTTGGATCCGAAAGTAAAATCCCAGGATGTCGGAACCTCACCCCGACCATCAAGCAGACTCCTCCTCTCTCACGACTCCTGAAATCCTTTCGCCGGCTCCTTTCAGAAATCTCCATTTGCCGGCACAGTCGATTTATTTCCTGGACGAAGACGACATTGTCCAGCCTCCTCTTCTTCACGGAGCCGCTGAAAACACCACTGACCCACTGGTTTCTGACTGGTTTCAAGACAAAAAGCTAAAAACCTGTGAGATAACGATCCCAACCTGTTTTTTAAAGGAATTTAAAACTCATCTGTCCTTTCGATGCTTTCATGAGGACAGACTCCAGGTTCGTCTCCCTGTGCTTTGTCTCTCACTGTAGTATTTCATGACTGTCTTACACACATGATCGGCACTGGTTCATCTATTTCCCTCTTCTCGTGTTGGATGTTCTCCCGGCAGATGATAACAAGTGAACCCATCCTGAAGAAACCTCTTAATCTTCTTCTAATCTCGTTTCTTTCATCCCCCTCCGGTCCCACCGGTCCATGGTCCACGAGAAACGAGACGATCTTGGTATTTCCTCCTCTGTCCTCCCACCCTCCTCCTCCTCCTCCTCCTCCTCCTCCTCCTCCTTGTCTCCCTCTCTATGTCCTTTGCTTTATGAGCTCTCCGGCTGGACGTCCTGCTCCATGTCCACGAGACACTCTACATGTCTGAGTGTCGCCGTCTTTGTCTTCCTCCGCCTCCTTCTTCCTTTTCTATTTGTCTCCCCTGATGTCCATCTCTTTGTCCCCGTCCAGCATGTCCTTCTCTCTCAGTCCCACTATCCTCTCCCTCTCTCTTCCACTCTCTTATTCTCCCTCTCTCTCTCTTTCTCTCCATTTCCCAGCAGAGTGTGTGCCCCTTGTTGCCCCCCTCCCCATTTACCTCATCAATAACCGTGTGTGGGTCTGTGTGAGTCTCTGAGTGTGTGTGTGTGTGTGTGTGTGTCTGTATGAGTGAGTAAGTGTGTAAGTGAGTGTGTGTGTGTGTGTGTGTGTGTCAGGCTGTGCATTAGGAAAATTGGTTCTCTGCGACGCAGCGCTGTTTTACCAAAGTAATCACCACTGATGGTGAGAGAGAGAGAGAGAGAGAGATGGAGAGAGAGAGAGAGAGAATCTGGCTCAAATTCTGCTGCTTCTGAAGTATGGTCCACACACACACACACACACACACACACTCACACACACACAGTCACCATGATTCAAGTGGACATAAAAGTGAGAGAGGCCGGTCAGCCCAGTCAACTTTTGAACTCAATTAAAGTATGAGAAACCTCTCTCTCTCTCTCTCTCTCTCTCTCTCTCTCTCTCTCTCTCTCTCTCTCTCTCTCTCTCTCTCTCTCTCTCTCTCTCTCCCTCTCTCTCTCTCCCCCTCGCTCTTGCTGTCTCTCTCTCTCTCTTTCTCTGTCTCTCTCGCTCTGTCTCCTCCCTCCCTTGCTCTGTCTCTCTCTCTCTCTCTCTCTCTCTCTCTCTCCCCAGTCCAAGCCTCATTGGTTTAAGGTACAAACCAGTTTTAAAGCATTTTCCATATAAGTAATCAAGTATTTTCTGTAGTACTGCCTGCAGGTGAAAATACACACAGACATGTCATCAGAAGTATGTGGACATGTGTATTTAACGGACGTGTCATCCTACATCGATCCGCTGTGATCACGACCTCTGTCCATTCTTCTGATTTCGATATTCTGGAGGATTTATGAACGCTCTGTGATTTGCTCCAGTTCAACCAGTGGAGCATTAGTGAGGAACAGCTCTGGTTTCTAGAGCGACCTCCAGGTCCAGTTCATCCCTGAGGTGTCGGACGAGGTCGAGGCTCCGTGCAGGGAAGTCAACTTATCAACAATTAGAATGTCACTTAGTAAAAGTTTAACCTCCGTCTGATTACATTCTTACATTCAAACAAGCTGCACAGACATCAGTCCCCTGAATGAGCCTATAAACAACAACACAACAACAAAATAAACACCAATAAAAGAGTGACAGTATATTTAATATTTGGTCCAAAAACAACTTTATGACTTTGAAGGAATTTATTTTCTAAATAGAAGTACACTTTGCATTTCTTTACAAAATATCTTCCAAGCGAGTTTTGTGTAAATCCATTCTGTACTTTTTACGTCCTGCTGTCAAACAGACAAACAAACAGACAAACAAACAAACAAACAAACAGACAAACAAACAGACAAACAGACAGACAAACAAACAGACAAACAAACAAACAGACAAACAGACAAACAGACAAACAGACAGAGAGGTTAATTAACTGGTCACAGTAGAAAAGGTCAAAGGCTTCGATATTTGTGTGTTTTTTTCACACACGTGATTTATCAGGTCACTCACACAAATACAAACACAAACACAAACATGAACACAAACATGGCAGAACGGAGCCGAGATGATTTGTAGGAGCTCACGAGTTTGATTAACACATTCAGGAGGAAAACGTTCGATAAAACAATTAAATCAAGTTATCTGGAACATACTGCAGGTTATTCCAACTCAATATTTATAAATGTTACACTGTAAGTTTGTGTGTGTCTGTGTGCGTCTGTGTGTGTCTGTGTGAGACGGACTGAGGCCTAATCACAGCTGAGAGCTTTCACATCTGTCTGTCAATACAACTGGCACCAGACTCTACTCTTCATTACAAAGTGCTGTGTGTGTTTGTGTCTCTGTGTGTGTGTGTGTGTGTGTGTGTGTGTGTGTGTGTGTGTGTGTGTGTGTGTGTGTGTGTGTGTGTGTGTGTGTGTGTGTGTGTGCTCTCCTCTTAATTAAAACCCGTCACCCCCCTCTTTCCTTTCACTTCACGTCTTTGATAAATCACTCGCCCGTGAATATTGATAAATAGTCGCAGTCGGCTTCTGAAAGATCGACAACATGCATCTTCTGCAGCAAACACAAAGTCCAACAACAGCGCCAACAGGTGGCCACTCACAGTAACTACACTCTGTCCAACAATGGAACAGATCCCACACAATAGGAACTTTTAATATTGTGTAAGTGAGTTCAGGTTAATCAAGTTTTTAATGAGCGTTATCGTTTATCTTTCTGTAGTTTCCCAGTTTAATTGCACAGAAACATAAGACGATGAGCAGTTAAACTGGGAACATTTGTATTTTAACCTGTTGGTTGTTCATCGTGTGGAGAAAAAAGTGACGTCTTCTATGTTTAACAGTTTTTATTGTTTTTTCTGGGTAATCAATACAAAACAATACAATTATACAATTACAGCTTACCCCATGCAGCAGAAGTACACACGTTAAGATAGACCTCAGAATGTATATATATATATATACATACACATATATATATACACACAAGTACATAGGAATATTGAATTATAACAATACATGTAAATACATCTTGCTGCAAGACAAAGCAAAGACAAGGAAGAGAGAGGAAAATTGTATTAAAAAATAAATAAATTTAGAGAAAAATTTAAAATAAATAAATAGCTAAATAAAGTAAATTAAAACAATTAAAACAATTAAATAAAGGAGGGGGAGGGGAGGGGTTGTTGCCCATAGTATGACAGGGAAGGGGTCCAGGTAATCTCAAAGTTCTGTGTGGAGCCTTTCAGAGTGTATCTTATTTTCTCAAGTTTCAAGAAGGACATGGTGTCTCTCATCCTCTGTTGACGTCTTCTACGTGTGTATCTGTGTGTCTTCCTCCTCAGATATTTGTCTTCTTTGTGTCTTTTGTGTTTGCGTCTCTCACTTAAAGTGAATTTTAACGTTTTCCTGCCACGTTCTCTGGAGACTGTCACAACCACACAACCTGACTAACAGTTCTATTTACCCACCGAGGCAACTGGGTTCCTAGATACTTTTTAAAAGGAGGATCAACTTGTCAAATTTTAGTGACACTAACTGATTTGATTTATCTCTAATTTGTCAGCGAGTAACGAGGACTGGATTTATTTTCGAGCCTGACGCAGTAAACTTGTTAAAAATACCCAGTCTATAAAACCGTGTATTCGGTGGAGGGACATGATCCTGGACGTA
Organism: Pleuronectes platessa; assembly: GCF_947347685.1. Lineage (NCBI taxonomy): Eukaryota > Metazoa > Chordata > Actinopteri > Pleuronectiformes > Pleuronectidae > Pleuronectes > Pleuronectes platessa. The sequence goes on along the minus strand of NC_070640.1, from coordinate 2,170,873 downwards.
CAGAACATAGTGTTGGAGTCACCGCCGCCTGCAGCTGCTGTTGTGACTTCAGCTCTCATGTAACTGCAGGAATTTCACTTCACAGCCGATGGGGAAAAAAATACATAAAAATATATATTGCGATGATCTGAGCCAGGATTTAAAACGGCCAACTTTAGCTCTGCTGTCAGATTTAACGTGTACATGTTGTATAGCATGTTGTATAGGACAGATTAATCCATAGTCTGTTTATAAACATGTGAAGTCACAGACTGCGTAGAGACGACTCGTCCTTCACCTCCTCCCTCGATCCACACACATGATCATGACACTTTTATTTAGTTCTGATGATGATACTGTGAACTATATGAGTTTAATATGTTTGTTCTTCACTGGACGGGTGTGACAGAAGAAATCAGGAGCTCAGATGAATGTGTCACAAGAATCAAACAGCTGTTCCTGTCCTGGAGGAGGATGTGTCCTCTGCTAAAGGAGATGAGTTAGGAATCATCGAAGCTCCTTTCCTCATCGCTGAGAGAATTCGATCGAACTCTGGTTTTACTGTTTAAGTTGCAGACGGACTCAACACATTCAGGGTTCTACACCTGGTTCTTCTGATCTCAGGAGTCACAGACTGGTCTTTGTCCTTGTGAGGCGCTAACACCTCGCTGGGAGCAGAGACCTACATATCTTGTTAAGACCTGGTATTAACGTGTTCTGTCCTCGAGAGGTTCAGTCACATGTGAGCAGATCTGAATGCTCCTAAATACGTCCTCAGCGCGGCGCTGTCCACGTTGGACTGGATCTCTGAGGACGGACGGACGGACAGTCAAGTAAAGACAAATCAACAGAAACATCGTGTCCACAAACACCAGTTGACAGATCCTGTGAAGGCCTCCTGGCTTCAGTTGTGGACCTGGATCTCTGTCCCACACTTTTGTTTACATGGACCCAACAGTCGTGCAGGAAGTGTGGGCTGAGCGTGTGTGTGCAGCGTGCCCCCCCCCCCCCCCCCCCCTGTATCACTTACTACATCACACAATCTCCTGCATCATCCTGCATCAACAGGTCCAGATCGGACACGGTACACTGTGTTTTCTCCGGGGCGATGAAAGAGGAGCTCCTGCTGGGTCGGGCCAAAGGTCGGGTCCCCCCCCCCCCCCCTTCATGGCTGAAGGTTTTACAGCCCAGAGCTACACAGGAATGTCTACGTGTTGGTCTCCTGTGGGACATCGTGTATTATTGCACCTCAGACACCATTTCTGCCTCTAGGTGGCGCAGCAGTGAGTGTTTGCATGGGGGTGGGGGGGGGGTAGGTTGGTCAAACAGAGCAGCGGGATCCCAAATGGCTCAGAGTCACTGTAGATGAGCAGCAGAGGACATCACAGCTTCAGTGATACAGACAGGTGAGTGGAGACATCACAGCTACATCCAGAGTCTAGTCAGATTTAATATTGATCTCAACTGGAGCAGAATGTTTCAGAAATGGTTTATTATACTTTTATTATACGATAACTGATTTTTAATCATATTTGCCGATAACTGAACATTTTCATGATGATATCTTCTACTATTTGCTTCAATGCTGCTTTACCCACCTGTCTATTAAGAGCTTTGTGGTAATGGGACGTCTCCATTTAACACGATGGTTCAGTTTGTACTGATTCATCAACGAGTCAACGCAGGACCTGTACTGCAAATTAAAGTATCTTCAAATATTGTATAATCGTTTTAGAATATCATATTTGACATGAAGGATTTTCTGACTGTGTTCTTATATTAGCTTTAGTCTTTAGAAAATTAAGAATGATTACAACTAATACTAATAAAACTAATAATATTTTTTTTTACGTGTACATTTACAAAGCAATTTCAGGTCCCTACACCTGATCATTTACATTCAGCAAAAAGAGAAGCTATATTCAGATCTTCTCATTTTTTACATCCTTGTTTCCTGTTAACGAATCTGATGAGATCAGTGTCAACACTTAGAGTCAGAGATTAAATTGTGTTGAACAGTTTTACAGCTTCACACTTTCCCTTTGGGACGGTGACTCAGTGTCCCCCCCCCCCCCCCCCCCCCCCCCCCCCCCCCCCCCCGCGGTGTGGTAAGCATAGTGCTAATTGTTGGAGCCGGGTCCGTTTACAGAGTCGAGACTGAGATTTCCCCCCCCCCACAGTGTATTTTCAGCCACATCAGATGAACTGTTAAACCACAACTGATAATCTCCCTCAATTAAAGCTGTCACTCAGAGATCTCAACCATCGGCCTCGAATTCCATCCTCTCACTTTTCAATTAGAGTCGAGCCAAAGGTCAAAGAGTCAAGATTCTTTATTGTCGTTTCACTGCTGCGGACTTGAACACAACTCGATCGGAGAACAGAAAAAGATTATAACAAAAAGAAATGAAGAACTTTATATCCAAGTGCGTCCAGCGGAAATACAGCAGGAAAATGTCCAGAGGATTCTCAGCGAGCGAGTGGTCGTGTTGACGATGATCAGAGTTAATGAACCTCAGGGTGTAATAGAGGAGTGTTGCAGGAAGAGGACGAAGACGTCCACTTGGAAAGACGAGGAGATTCCTGAGCTTTTTTCTGATCAGGGATGACGCTGGTGTCTACGTGCTGGAAACAAAAACGAGTCGAGTTTACACGTCAGATCCTCACAGGCTCCTCCTCCATCGCCTGAATGTTCCTGCTGTTGTGAATTCGTCTGACCCTTGACTCTTTAGTCTCCAGGTTTACAATTCTGCCCCCGTACGTCACTGATGGTGAAATTAAAACATAAAACAACATTAAAAAAACATAATTTTAGAGTTTAAAAGTCAAGGGGACAGAGATCGATCCCTGTGGGACGCCACACAGAGCATTTCCTGAAGAGGAGGAGTCTCTTACCCAAACAGAGAAAAGTCCTTTATCCAAGAAAACATGTTTAAGATCAAATATCCGCCCGATTCTGAGAGAAATCATATAAACTTCCCAGTTGGAGACGTGTCTGCAGCTGAACTGGGCCGCGTCCGTCCCTCGTCTGCTGAGGGACCCCCCCCCCCCCCCCCCCCCCCCACACACCCCTGGCACTGGCCTGTGATTAGTGAGTGTCGGAGCATCTTAAGTGAGTGACAACGGTCCCGCAGGTTGTCAGCAGCAGTGAGTCGTCCTCACAGTGATTTACAGCTGAGCCCGGCGCCATGGAGATACTGGTCTATTCCTGGGAGACGGGGGGGGGGGGGGGGGGGGGGGGGGAGAGATCCCAGCTCGGGAGCCACCAACACCCTCTCACATTGTTGGCTATAAAAAGGAAAGTCCCTCTGCAGCCAGTCAGCTTAGTGCAGATACTCCAATATTCAATCTATGTGCATTCAAATACAAAAAAAAAGCTGTAAATACTTGAGTTTAAACGTTTAAGAGGTTCTGCTGACTCTTTGCTTTCTGCTACTGGTCTGGTGAACTGGTCAAACTGGTAACTTGAGCAGGTTGTTGGAGTCGCGGATGTCAAGTCTCACTTCTGACGTGATGACGGTGAATGTACAGAACAGAGCCGGAGCAGCAGGTGATGAAAAGTGGATAAATAACCTGGAGAGAAAGAGAGAGGCCTCTGCTGTGGAAGGCATGTCAGCTATTTGTGGACGAGGGACGGACGGGTTGTCCCGGCATGAAGACGCAGCGAGGGGAGTGGGACGCACTGACAGGGTCGCTGGCCGAGCTCCAGTGAATGTGACCAATCTGCGTTCCGTCACGTTCTCTAGAGCAAACTGTAAAGCTGTGGACGAGCTGGTGTTGAGGCGTCGGTGTGCAAGGGACATTCTGATTTAGCTACTTGAAGTAAAAAGGTAATATTTAGTGTTTTTCATATCTTCAGACTGGAACCATTAAAAGCAGTGATTTGATTTGACTCTGTTATCTTTAGTCTGAAACTGGGAAGCTCGTTCCTCTTCGTCCCGGAGTCTTCATCGTTGTCCAGAGAACCTTGACGGCTCCTGGAGGAACGTTCCTTCATGACCGTGAAGTTATTTTCAGCTAATCCCATGAACACAGGAACTAAAGGCTGGATATAGGTCGTTAAAAATACAGTGACAATGAAAAGTATGTGAGCTCTGAGGAGTCACCTGGTTCTACTGCTCAGAGACTTTACTTCTGCTGCTCAGGAGACAAACGTGTGATTCTCCAGAAACTGTCTTGAGTCCAGACGTCTTCCTGAGTTTTCCTTTCACGGGAGATTGTTCAGGTCCGACTCGTTCAGGAACACGTTGGGAACGTTCAGGTGTTTTCTCTCATGGACTCAATCAGACATTTTACTTCAGGGCTGCAGGAGAAGTTCTGGAAAACATCTGAAGCAACTGACTCCATGATTTATATTCTCACTTATACAGCCGCTCTGGAAAATGTCAGGAAAAACCCAAAGTTCAGTTCAGGTCTGAAAGCAGCATTTACATGTAAGTGGCTCTTTTTTTTTGCTTTGGAAAATCAAATATACAGGATATCTGTGTCTCGTAATTTTCAAGATTAATAACTTTATTTTGATTCTAAAATACGATAAAATTAAGAACATTGTACAGTAAACTCTTAGATTAAAAGTAGATTATCTCAGGGAAAACAATACAGATAAAGGAAATAAAGTAAATTGTTGAATAGATTGAATAGAAGAAATGGAAGAAAGAAACAGATAAATAAATGAAATTCAATTGAAAGTCGGGTTAAAATTAAACCAGACTTTTCAGGTGCAGAAACAACAAGCGTCCTGCTAATAAGTAATAAGTTATAGTAATAAGCTTTAAACAAATATTTGCTCTGTGTTTTCAAGTGTTAGAAGCCAACAGACATTTCTTTCCTTCTATATTTGACTTTTCTAATCTTGTTTCGGGCTTTTTGATTAAATAAAAAAATACTCTAAAAACCCAACATCCCCACAGAGATCATCAAGGTTTCATGTTTTCTTCTCACCCTTGTGGACGCTGCTCCTCTAAATGTGGGCTCGTAACTCAAGCTTCTCCAAAGACCAGGGGAAGCCTGGAGATAGAGACCAATGGGTTTGGGCCGGAGGGGCCGGTCTCTATGTTTAGCTCTGAAAACAGAGATGATGGAATCAGGGGCTGGACGGGGGAACCTTCGCCCCCTGTGGATGAAGGTCCGTGGAGGACGGAGGGTTTGAATACCAGGCGGAGCTCAGAGGACGAGCTGTGAAGTTCCTCTGAGGCCCAACGTGACGGATCAGTTTTGTGTTTTAGATCTTTCGACCTCTGCACAGTGTGACCGAGCTTCAGAGAAGAGGAGGAGGAGGAGGACGCCGAAGAGTTTGTGAATCCTTCAATCAGCTGCTGCACCCGGACAGAACAACAGGTTAATAGAGATTTCATATTTAACGAATGCATCTTTCAGTCTGTAAGATTGTGTCTTTTCTGTCCAGTTTGATCCAGATTGAAATGTCTTGATTAATCTCTGCTTGACTTCCATGATATTTGCACCAGATGGAAGAACAGAATGAATCCTAGTGATAATCTAATTATGATAAATTACATGCTTTCAAAATATCCTTTATGTTGCTGGGGGTAAAAAAGAATAAATTCTAGTACAGATGAAATACTAGTGGTAATTTTAGACTGTAAATAAAGATGGAGGACACGTCTCCACTTCCTCTCTCTGTCCAGAATGAGGCTAAAATTGACTCTGACTCTTGGATCAACAAACACTTGAACATACGTCGTATGATGAGAACTTTCTAAAATGACAGAAATCATAAACTGGTCACATCTGTTAACATATAGACTAGACCCGCCCCAACATGCATATATTTGCGTAATAATACACAAACATACATAATGTCAATGGATGAATATTTAATAAATAACGATGTGGACACATTATGTACACATCCAGAAGTAAAACTACTTCATTAAGCCTACGAATAGAATCCAAAAAGATCTTGAATACTACATGATCTATAGAAATATATACATAACTATAAGTGCTGAGAAATATAGATAAATTGTAGATAAAACAGATTCCAGAGCCGAGTCTGAGTAGCGGAGGATAAATCCGCCTGATTTCTTTCGGTGTTGCTCTCGGGCCAAACTTTCTTTTTTTACCTCCCTCATGCTTAAACCCTCTGTCCCTGTGATCCGGTGTCCTCCCTGTCCAGTCCTCAGCAGACGTCCCGGGTCTGGAGACGTGGGAGCAGAGAGAGGAGACACAGCTCAGCGTGGAGATCTGCACCATGGGAGTCAAAGAGGACGACTGTAGCTACAAGAGAGGTAGAATCACTTCCTCTTAAAGACTCAACATGATTTCCCTTCTTCTCAGTGGAGGACACTTTAAGAGGACGCATGAAATGAGAACAGGTTTTCGTCGACTCGGTATAAATAGTGTGTCGTCAGTTATCCGGAAAGAAAATCTGACTCCTGCAGCAGTTGTAAATGTATTTATACATCAGGAACTTCTTCTTCTTCTTTTTCTTCTTCTTCTTATTCTTCTCTCTCTGCTGGTAGAAGGTGACGAACCCGACCTCCTGCAAACTGAAGGAAAGAGAAGAAGCTTCAACAGCCTCCACGTGACCTCGAGGACAGAAACCTCGGTACAACAGTCTTCTTCTTCTTCTTCTTCTTCCTTCTTCTTCTTCTTCTTCTTCTTCTTCTTCTTCTTCTTCTTCTTCTTCTTCTTCCTCTTCTTCTTCTTCTTCTTCTTCTTCTTCTTCTTCTTCTTCATCCTCCTCTTCTGGTTGTGAACATGATAATAAATCTCAGGGACCCGACTGGGCAGTATTCCATCATTCACTCTGAGGGTCCGGACATCCATCATGTCTAAGTTTAATACAGTAAATGTGTCGTCCCTCACATGAAACATGGGACGTTTGTATAAATTATTCTTTTGCTTTCACTATAGAAATTATGAATATGAAATTATTTGTGTGTTCTTTATATTTGTGTGGTTTTATCTTAAAACATAAGAGGACAAAATGAAACTGATGTTAACCTTATGTTTACGGTTCTTTTATCTTAATTCCAACATTGCTTTAACCCTTTTTAAAGATTTTTAAATAATTCTAACGTCTTTACATGTTCTGTTGTTTTATTGTCCCTCTTGTCTTTGTCCACATGTCGACCTCAAATGTCTCTAATGTCGACCTCCACCACCGACACGCGCTCCGTCACTTCACCACCGACTCAGCCGGACGACCTGGAATCTGCTTCCCTCGGTGACAGCGCTGTCAGTGCCGGCGGTGATGGAGTGAAGAGGAGTCAGGAGGTGCCGAGCTGTGAGGAGGACGAAGAGGAGGGACACCTGGTCTATCACGTCGGCCTCGTGATGAACGGAAGATGTATTCAACGCCTTCATTCGTCTCTAAGTGTCTTTTTGTCCTTGTTGTGTCTTCGTTGTGTTGAGTTTACGTCGGATTTGTATTCACACCAGCAGCAGAAAAGTTGTCATTACTCTCACGTCCTAAGGTTTCTACAGGAAGTTAGTTCTAGACTTGTTTCTATAGAAGTCTATAGAAAGTGACTTCTCACTTTATAACACCAGGAAACATGAAGGAGTTTCTGTCTCAGTCTCTATTTTCAAGTCTTCTTCAAACAGCTGATGTTCATTTAGTAATTTATGATAATTTCAAGTCAAAAAGACCATAAAGCACCGGATGTATAGGGGGGTGGATACCACAGTGTGAGTGACAGCTGGTAATATCCAATGGGTGCAGGTTGCAGGTGAAAGTGGGAGTGCAAAGTCTTTGAGGTCTCGGTTAGGCTCCACCCCCTGCTCCTCCAAATATGGTTATATCTGATTTAAAAAAACACCAAAAGACAAAATGCAAAACTCAAGCTTTTAAAACAGAAGTTCACAAACCACTGACGTATCGTTGGTTTTCTACTCATTGTTTTTAATTTTTGGAATCATGTTGCAGCCTGATGCTTAAAAGTAAATTCCTGACCATTGAAAAATATTAAAGATAAATAAAACTGAAATTTTGTGTATAGAAATAAAGGGACAAGTAAATCTACTGAAAGTATGAAACATGAACTTTTCAAGTGACTCCTGTGACTTGTTGTCTTCCAGACGAGGTGGTTTCTACTCTGGGAGCTGGAGCCTTTGGAAAAGTGGTCGAGTGCATCGATAGAGAAAAGTAGGAAAAGCAGATTTAATAAGTTTAGTCCTCGTGGAAACCGAATGCAACATAAAAATCCACGTTTTGTGTTTCTCCGACAGAGACGAGCACGTGGCTGTGAAGATCGTGAAGAGCATCGAGTGTTACCGGGAAGTCGCCCGGTCGGAGATCTCCGTCCTGGAGGAGATCAACAGTCTGGATGAGGAACACAGATTGTGAGTGAAGCTGCAGATGAGTTCATCTTGAATCATGAATCAATAAAACAAACATCTGTAATCTGGTGTTTGTTATTTAAATCAATTTGCTGTAGTTGAAGATAACTTGTTTTTTGAAGTGATAAATGTGGAATTAAAGTCGTCAGGATCAGTTTTGTGTTTTACTTCGTCAGCGTCTTTGGTTAATTAAACGTTGACGGGTCACTTCCTGTTCCCAGTGCCTGCGTGCGGATGCTGAACTGGTTCCAGCACGAAGGTCACATCTGCATCGTGCTGGAGCTGCTCGGCCTCAGCACCTTCGAGTTCCTGAGACAGAACCACTTCCTGCCCTTCAGCGTGGAGCAGATCCGCCACATGGCCTTCCAGATCTTCAGAGCCGTGTGCTGTAAGTCCAGTGTGTGTGTGTGTGTGTGTGTGTGTGTGTGTGTGTATGTGTAAGCACGATTACACTGTGTGTGTTTCTTTGTGTGTTTCAGTTCTGCACCGTAACAAACTGACCCACACGGACCTGAAGCCAGAGAACATCCTGTTAGTTTCCTCCGACTGCGAGTTCAACGACGAGGAGGTAAAACTTCTGTTCATGTGTGTGTCAGCGTTCAGAAAATAAGAAAGTAGAAATAAGTGTGTGTGTGTCCTGTGTGTGTGTGTCTGTGTTTGTGTGTGTGTGTGTGTTGAAGGAGAGGAAACTGAGGAGTCTGGATGTGAAGGTGGTGGATTTCGGCACCGCCACGTTTGACCATGAACACCACGAATCCCTGGTGTCGACACGGCACTACCGAGCTCCAGAGGTCATACTGGGTACACACACAACTCTCACACACTCACACACACACACACACACACTTTACCATTCCAGAGAAGCTGCATGTCAGTGTCTATTAGTAAGTGTGTGTCTGTGTGATCAGATCTGGGCTGGAACCATTCGTGTGATGTTTGGAGTCTGGGCTGCGTCCTCATGGAGTTTTACCTGGGACGCACACTCTTCCAGGTACGCATTCACACTCACACACACAGACACACACACAAACACACACACACCAGACACAGCAATACATTGTTCTGATGATCTGTCATTTCAGACCCACGACAGTAAAGAACATTTGGCCATGATGGAGAAAGTCCTGGGACCGATTCCCCCGCAACTGCTGAAACAGACCAAGTAACTTCACACACACACAAACACACACACACACACACACACACACACACACACACACACACACACACGATCCAGGTCTAACTATAACCCACGTGTCCTGCATTGTGTGTAGAAAGCAGCATTACGTTCACAACGAGCAGCTGAACTGGGACGAGAGAAGCTCCTCTGACGATCACATCTGGAAACACTGCAAACCACTGAAGGTAGGTGTCACCTCCTCTCTCAGCCAATCAGCTGCTGACCTGTGACCTCTCATCTGTGAGAGGTCACTGATGAGAGGTCTGTTTGAACCTTCGCCTCCCGATCACTTCCAACAGCTGCGAGCTGATCTGAGGTGACAGGAAGTGGATGTTTTATTCCCACTCCTCCTCGTCTCTCACTTCATATTGGAAGTGAACAGGAAGTGAACGTTTGTAAACGTTTGCGTACGTGTGAACGTGCTCCACCTGTCGTTCGCCCCTCAGCAGTTCATGGAGAGGAAGAGCGAGGAGGAGCGGCAGCTGTTCGACCTGCTCGGCTGCATGTTGGAGTACGACGTGTACCGGCGCATCACCCTGGAGGAGGCGCTGTGGCATCCGTTCTTCAGCCCCATGAGGACACAGGGGCCCCAGCGCAGTTAACACACACACACACACACACACACACACACACACACACACTCGGGATCAACCTCGGACTGTTATTTAATGTGATCACACTGCGTTTGGGTTTATTTTTTCTGAATCGTTGACGTGGAGGATTTGATTATTTTGTGTTGTGGGAGACCATTCCAGTTTATTAGAAATATGACACATTCACAGTCTGCGTGTCATTGTGAAGAAATCAGAGTGATTCCATGTTTCCCTTCATTGATTCTCAGTCTCCTGTGTCTGCAGCTTGTTAATAAATATTTTTGCCTTTTGATTTCTCTTCATTTTTACACTGTTTTCCACATCTTGTTAAATTTGCTAGACGCAGACGAGCAGCAGCGGATTGTCCATCTCAATGTTTATCACCGAAAATAATCAAATGTGACTCGTTGGTTAATTAAATCTAAACTCAATATTTTCCAACCTGATATTTGGTTCAGACTTAAGACTCTGGTTGTCTGGACCAAACAAGGAAGGTGTGAAAAAGTCCTTTAAGTTTCACAAACTCTAAAAAACAAATAAAGAAGGTCGAGTGAAATCAGAAATGTCCTTTAATGTGTCCTTTACAGTGACAGAAGAGACGTCTCAGTCCACGAGTCTTGTCTCACTGTTTGCACAAGGGACCAAAAAAAAAAAATGTCAAACCGATAATGTGACACACGACAAAACAAGCAAAGATAAATCAGCTGCATTTTCCACTTCTGCTCCCCTGATTACACTTTATAGACTCTTCACAAGCCGGAGTAAATGTTTGCCGTGTGATCCCCTGCGTAGAAATCACAGAGCTCATCTGGTGTGAGTGCTTCGTCGATACACTCGCTAAGTGGACGGTAATCATTAGCCAGCGGCAAAACAAGTCGTGAGCAGACCAACCGCTCGTCTGTTATCTGAGCAGCATCGGCTCAGAGCTACTTAATCACAGGGATGTAATAAAGCAGCATGAGGGGAAGCGTCCGAGGGTCTGGGCTCCTCACTCGTGTGTAATGCTGCAGGTTCCAGTCTGTCTCCAGACCTGTTGATTCACTCGGCTCTGCACAGACGAGGAAAATCAGAAATCTTTAAAAACCACAAACTGATTCAGGAAACACTGGAGGAGAACGTTCTTCTTTTGGTTAACCTGGAAATATCCATTGTTTTCTGATGCATCAGTGAAGCTCCTGCACATTTTCATTATTTCAGCTCCTCACTGTGTTAAAGTCTTTGTTGTTGTTGTGTTACGTTGTGTACTGTTTGCTGGTTGTTGCTCTGTGGTTTGTTTTGTGGGGCTGTGTTTATTACATATTTCTTTAGTTTTTTACTAATTTTACTTTAGTCAATTTTTTTTAACTGGCTGCGTTAAATGTTTAATATCTTTTAATTTAAAGGTGTACTATGTGTTTAATGGTTTTCTATTCAGCAATGGAATCTTGAATTATTTATGGTCAATGTATAATTTATGCAATAAATGTGTTTGAGATGATTTTACATTAAAGGTTTAAACTTTGTCTCTAAGTTGAGATCAAACCTGAACTAAGGCCCAACAAGCCCCTCAACAAAAACACATTTAAATTCACTAGATCCAGATTTATATTTGTATCTGTCAACTTAATATGTCATATTCTTTTTATCAAGATCCATAAATTTATCTCTGGTAAAATAAATGAAAATGTTGAAGAAACAAATCTCGTTAAACAAGATCATAACGAATCTGTACTTTCATTTGGGCGGAGGTAAAAACTCTAAGCTCCATCAATCTCATTCATTCTTGTTAGACAAGTGAAAAATAAATATGAATATTGTCTAATTAGTTTTTTATTTTGGTGGAAATTGCGCACATGATGAAAAGATTAATAAACAGTGGCTCAGAAATCTGCCCGACCACAGCAACAGCCACCTGCTCGGAGGCTTTAATTAACGCTGGACTCTCACATTTACGACTTTTCACGTGCGTCATCGGTCACCTGACGACGCAAAACTCAAGAGCCCGTAATGTGAAGGACATAAATACTTTTCATGGTCGACATATCGCGGCGCTCATTGAGTTACCGCAAAAACAAACACGCAGTTCTCCATGTTTGTTTGTATTTTCAGATATTTGTATATTATTTTCGCGCCAAATCGGATTCATTACAGCTGTTGTAAAATGTGAGACCCGGTGGATGACGTGGATGGAACAGATGCACTGAAGCGTCAGTGTAAATGAGACGAGGTATCGGGGGGGGGGTTTCCTGGTTAAATTTATAAATAACATTCTGGAAAACAAATGGCTCAAATCAAGCTGAGGCTCAGTGGCACTGTGAGATATTATGAACAGTCTCAAATACAATTATTTATGTACTTTAAGTACTTAAAGGTTCAGTGTGTAGGGTTTAGTGACATCTGGTGGTGAAGTGTTGTGTTGCAGCCGAACACCCCTCACCTCACCCTCTACTTCAGAACATCATATAGAACCTGTGGTAGCTTCAGTTGTCATAAAAACTCAAAGGCTGTTTAGTTTGTCCAATCTGGGCTAGGACAAGAAACATGGCTGCCTCCATAGAGAAGACCACGACAACGTTTTAATGCCCAATGGTTCCCTGACATGTGAACCAATGAACCTTGGGAGAGGTTGAACCAGGAAGGTTCCGCCCTCTGGAAGGACACATGTGTCGGCTGCTTGTGAAGGAGCCCTCGAAACAGGAAAGTCTAGTTGTGCCCCTGCGATCATCGGTCCCCAGAGGATTCAGCCCCTGAATTGAGACACAGCCATGGCTTTACTGGTTTCTTTCATAAGCTGGTTGTGTCAGATTGTTCCGCAGCCTGAGCCTCATTGTTGTTGGTACTTTGCCGCAGCAGAATGGGGTTGACGGTGTCTCCACCACAGACGTAGGCTTGAGTCTGCCCAGCCGCCTGAGAGTCGTGTCTTCCTGTGACTCCCGGAGGTCCGGCAGCCAGCGACCTGCACCTGAAGCAGGAGAACATGGCCGTCAGCTGCAACCGCACCTCCCTCTGCCAGAAGGCGTACACCAGGGGGTTGATCAGAGAGTTGCTCAGCCCCAGCAGCCACAGATAATTCTCCAACACCACAGCGAGCTCACAGCTTTGACACAGAAGATGCACGATGCACACCACGAAGAAGGGGCACCAGAGCACCGAGAAGCAGCCGACGAGCAACGCCACCGTCCGCAGGGCCTTCACGTGACTCCAGTAGCCGCTTCTCAGCTGCTGATGGTGCTGATGGTGCTGATGGCCATGGTCGGTCGTCCGGGAGCCCGCTTGTCTGACCTGGAAGATCTGCTTCTGGTGGCTGCAGGCGATCTTCAGGATGTCCAGGTAGATGTAGATGAACATGGAGAGCACGGGGAAGAAGCACACGCTGAACAGGACGATCACGCCCACCTCGTGGATGACGGAGAAGAAGGCACAGAAGCCGTTGTAGCCCTCGGCCTGCAGCTGCCGCACCATGACTGGGTGGCAGGAGACACCAGTTAACTTCACAGGTTATCAAGTTCTCAGTTCTTTCAATCGTTCAGTTTTTGACATTTGTAAATCTCACCTGGCGAGAATCCCACGGTGAAGGAGCTGATCCACAGAGTCAGCAAGGACCCGACCGCCGTGCCCCTGCCCGACAGCAGCGAGTACTGCAGCGGCCTCTTGATGGCTGCGTACCGGTCCAGGGAGATCAGGAACATGGACATGATGGAAGCCGTGCAGGGCGACATCACAAAGGCCATCCGCATCAAACAGCGGCTCCTCCCCTGAGCCGGGGGCGTGGCGTTGGCGGGCGGGTCGGCCGGGGCGTGGCTGTGTGGGCCGTGATGGACTCTGTCGCTGTTGAAGTCCTCCGTGGCCAGGCCGGTGATGGCCACACCCACCAGGGCGTCGGCCAGGGCCAGGTTGAGGACGAAGCACCAGCTCTGGCTGTTCTTCTTCAGGAGCAGCTTCAGCAGAGCGACCGCCACCAGCAGGTTGGTGGAGACGATGAGGCAGGCGGCGGAGCTCAGGATCCAGCCCATCACCCGAGGCCTGGTGTCACAGTGGGCGTCCCCGCAGTCTGGAGTCAAACTCACAGGAGACTCAGTCTGTCCCGTCAAATACGACATCCTATCAGAAAGCTAAAGATCTGAAGGTGAAACCCTGAAGACACAAAGACAGGATTGTGTGTTTTATCCGTCACAGCCGTCGTCCATCAGGTGTAAAACGGTGGAAACAATATATCCCCAAAATATCAAATAACTTCCAGTAGCTTAACACATAACTGCACTTGAGTAGAAAAGTGTTTTCATGGAGAAGTTCAGCTGCTAAAAATCGTCCTGTCACATTTGTCTCTTTCCTCATGTTAAGGTTTTTTGAAAAGGAGCTGGTTCCAGTCGATCTCATCCCAGAATAACAAACACAGAAACACTCACTGGACTATCAGCAGCTCTCGCTCGTCCCCTCCCCTCTCTCTCTCTCTCTAACTCTCTCTCTCTCTCTCTCACACACACACACACACACACACACACACACACACACGGGACTGACCCTTGCCCCAACAATCCTCCTGCTCACTCTTGTCCGGGAAGATTTCTGTTTTTAGAATCAATTGACTGTATTTATCATTTAAATATAACTTTGGTTATGGTCTTGTTACATGTGGATAAATGAAATAATGAATCAAAGGAATCTTTTCATGGACGATGTAAATCCTGTTTGAGTCTTTTCTCCTTTAAAACCAAACCATCACCACCATCAAGTTGATTTTCAAACTTTCCCAGTTAAGCCAGTGGTACAAGGTTTTTGCAACTTTCTCTTTTTAATGCTAAACTTTCCTTTCAGATATTTGTATGTGCAAAATTTAAAACATGGACAGAACAGATGCAAATGCATATAAGCATATAAAGACGAGGTAATAAAACCCTTCAACAAACCGACTGTCTTTGTGCACATCACATGATATTTGTATATTAAAATAGTTTTCACTGATAGAATCACAAAGCTTTATGGTTTTATATAAACAGCATCCTGTAATAGCATCATATCACCGTGTGCATTGCAGGAAGCTGTGTGCAAGTTGCAGTGGAGACGAGCACAGAGGCATTTGTGTTAATGGTGACACTTCACTTAGCATCATATTAAAATACAGTTTATAAACAGTTCATCTACAGTTCATTAATATTTGAATGAATTAGACTCAACACCATCTTCCTGAGGATCCCTGAACCTCTTGAGGAGCCCTCCTGACATCTGAGCTGCAGCTTGTGTGTGTGTGTGTGTGTGTGTGTGTGTGTGTGTGTGTGTGTGTGTGTGTGTGTGTGTGTGTGTGTGTGGGTGGGTGCAGATCTGAGTGGGTTTAGTTAAACTCTAACCCTGATGGCTGCCGTTCTGCTCCGGCCCCACGAGGGACATCTGGCACGACAGGACCATTTTCCACCAGGATTCACACACACACACACACACACACGCACACACACACACACGCGCACACACACACACATCTGGCTAATGACGCTCTCTCACTGCACACGCTCAGAAAACATCGACTGACACCGCACCAGCTTCTCAAGGTGCAGAGCAGCAGCCACAGGAAAGATTAAACTTTGTTTTCAGCTTTAACTCATTTACTCAACATTTCACTTTCACTTCTATATGAAATCACAAAACACAACTGAAGCTTGGGGGTAAAATTGCCACAGAGATTTAAAAATAAACAACTCTTAGTCCCTCATCCTAAAACCTCAGCCCTGAGCAGCAGAGCCCAGTTTCACAAGGTTCAATACAAGTCCAGATCCCCCCCCCCCCCTCCCTGAAAATAGCTCCAGCAGCCACACAATGTCCGAATGTTGTTCCCCCCCTGCTAGACCTTTCAGGAGCTTTCAAAACAAAGCCTGGGTCAGCAGTTATTGTGCCCGGTGCCCGGCAGCGCCCAGGGAGCCGGGGTCTTGTTTACACCTCTGCCAACGCCATCCCCCCCGCCGGCCGTGACGGGACAACGTGTGACTCCACCGCGGCTCCGGGGATCTGGTCTGAGGAACGTCTGAGAACCTGAGGAGTTCTCCACTTCGGGAGGTTCAACCAGTCTGGAAGCAAAAGGTTCCTCAGGCAGGTTTGTTCAGGTAATGGTGGCGTGATGTGGTGGGATGCTGTCATGATGATGTGTGGTGGGCACCAGTAACAGGGTTTGGCTGCTGGTGATGTCACACATCCGGGTGGTCCTCTGCTCACTTCAAGGTCTCTGGGTTGTTGTAAGATTACAAAATAAATCCAAAGTGTTAAGTTTCTTTTTTAACGCTGTTCATCTCAGGGATAAAACACCAAATCTGTAAAATAAGAATTCAGGAAAGGATGTTATTTATTTCTTTGTGTCTCCAATTAACTTAAATTGAATTGATCCTAACTGTGTGAGGTTTCCTGTCAGAGAGAAGATGTCTTTGAAGAGACGGCTGCTGTCCATGTTGTTGTGCTGTGTTTACTGCGTGGCCTCGCTCTTCTGCCTCCAGCCCAACCGCAACAACTGCTTCTCTGCCGGAGCTCGGTGAGTCCGGGTAGTTTCTGTAACTTTCAAAAGATTGACTGATGATGACTGAAGGAGACTTAGACCTTCGTCTCCATCGAGAATGGAGGAGTCATTGTGGGATCCTGGGAGATTTATACAACTTCACCCAGACCAGAGAAACCAGGGCCTTCTGCTGACCCACATTTCTGAGTGGAGCTAGACAGTGAGGATCTGGTGACTGGGCCTGAACCCATGAGGCCCAGTCGGGTAACGGCAGGAATATAGTTGATGGGGGCTACATCCTGTAAACCCACCCCTGGCAGGAATAGGATAGACAAGGCAAAGGCGAGGATATAGTCTGATCCCTGTGATCCTAGACCAGTCCTACATGGAACACTGGCTTTGACTGGGAAGGAGCCGATGCTGATGACATGAAGATGGAACGTACCAAACCAGATATATTTAAATTTATCTCCAGATGGACTTGGCCCTTGGATGATTCTTATTTATAGAAGGAGGAGCTAAATGGTCGTCACTGAAACTTTCCCAAGTTTCAGGAGTTTCTTTGGGAATTTCCTCTGTGGCTGGAAATTTGCACAGATCTTTGCCGTTATTTTATAGTTATTAACAAGATATACCTTATATATACTTATATTTGAATATGAGTCCAAAAGTTCAACCTGTCAGGTGTCACAGTTTTAAAATAGTCAGACATTATTGAACCGTTAATAAAGCAAAGACTCCTTATCCACCGGGGGGCGCTCTCCAGGAGGTCTTGATTTCATATTGATTAACAAACTAGTGAAAGATATCATTTATACAAAAGATGAGCTGATTAGCATTGTAGTTTCATATTTATTCTCAGAACACATGGTGCAACACTTGATTTCTCATTATTTACTCAGTACTCTTAGTTTCCCACTCTCTGCTGCTCTTTCCTATAAGTCGCTCTATATCTTTTCACCACTTTCTCTCACTTGTCTCTCTTTAGGAATCTGGCGTCAGTCGTCCAGCAGCTCTACCAGCGCGTCATCCGCCTGCTCCGCACCACTCTGTGATCCACAGCGCTTCCTGAACCCTGAACGCCTCCTGTGGTCATGGCGGCTGTCGTCAAGCATGTCCCCCTGTAGTGCACGGCCAATTAGAGAAGACAGAGAAGAAAGAGAAGAAAGAGAAGAAAGAGAAGAAAGAGAAGAAAGAGAGGAGAAGAATGGTGTCACACCTGTGGACGACGTGGAGCTTCCCTTTACTCGTTATTCTCTGAAGTGCAAGAACCATCTGCCCCTGATCGACTGCATTTCCTCTGAGGAGAATCTAAAAATGTCTATTTCTTCTGCAGATGAATGTTCACATTATGGATCTTTGCAGTGCGAGGTGGAGAGGAACCCTTCAGGCCTCTTTTAGATGCATATCGAGGGTTCTCACTGTTCTGCTGTTTGCTGCACAGGCTGTGATCTGAAGGATGGAGGCTGTTTGAAACCCCTGGACAGAGCTCGGAGAATTTGAAGGAGAAAATTCTTCTGTCTTCTCTACAACAGAGGTTTTCCTGTTCTGTGGGTGGCAGTCGGACCCGAGGTGTAAGCAGGGTGTTCAGAGGGTAGGCAGAGCAAGCAATTACATTCTTAATTTTAGAGATTTGGCTTGAAGGGTTGATCTGTATATGTCGACATAGCCCCCCCCCCCCCCCCCCCCCCCCCCGTCTTCTGAAAGGCCCCTGGGTGAGGGAGGGACTGTTGTAAAGAGTGAAGCATAAAAACAAACAAATCTGAGACAAAACCATAGACTGTAAATAAAGATGCGACTCAGCCATCTTGTTCTGATTACATGGAGCCAGAGTCTGTGCACTAACAAACATACTTCAGTGTGATAAGAATTATGGAGGGGACAGGGTTTATGACATGTGACAGGGGGGACGGGGATCAAATCCCCGACCTTCTGGTTTGTGGATGACCCGCTCTACTTCCTGAGCCTCAGCCGCTCGATCAAGATTCTTTGGCTTCACTTTTGAGAATCCGTTATGTCGTCTAAATTCATGCACAGTCTGTGGGTTAAACCAAGAAGCACAAATTAATTTTAAAGAAAAAGATCCAAGAAGAAATCGGATCAGAATAGGGATCTGTTGAAAGGCTTGATTGGTCTGAAATAGTCGAGACAGCGAGCAGATGCTTTACCAACTAAGTGTCATTTGCATCAGTCAAAGTTAAGATGCAAGAAGAAAACTATTTTGGTAACTTCCTACAGAGAAGGTTTGTGTTGAAAGAGCAGATTTTATTTGAGTTGGAATGCTTGAGTGAAGTGAATGGAGGTTAGAACTCAGTGTTCCTGCGTCAAGAGGAAGACTCCTGTGGTGAATGGGCTGTGAACATTTGTCCATCGAGGTGAAACGAATGATGACTTATGAGGACATTTATTTATTCACCTATTACCTCTCTAACTCGGTTATTTGATTTATTTCCACTGTCGACGTGTACGTGCGAATAAAACAATAATAAACTTTATAACCTTACAACAAATCTGAGTTGTTCAATTACATATTTTGAGACATGATGATGTAACAAATAGGATTCACGTCAAGCTTTTATTCTGAAACCCCCGCTGTGTTTCCATGGTTACGGGTGTGCCCAGCCCTGTGTCCTTTACAAGAGCGTGATGCGTTCAGGGTGTGTGGGAATAAATCCTTCACATGACCTCAACGCGTGTGAAGGACAATGGAGAGAAGAAATAAAACCAAGATGTTATATTTTAGATTAAACAATATTAGCTTTTAATGAAAACTTTGAAACTTAATAATTATATTTATTAAATGTGAATTAAAATAAATAAACAATATAGAATATATAGAAATCGTCACAATATTAATAATAAAAATAGTAGAAATTATTATCAAATTTAAATTATATTTTTTAAATAGAGGTCAATACAAAACACTCTCATTATAATAATAATAATGTAGATCATTATCATGACATCATAATACTAATTATTGCTAGTAGTAGTAGTAGATGTAGTAGTAGTTGTATTAGTGGTAGTAGTAGTATTATTATTATTAGTAGTAGTAGTAGTAGTAGTAGTAGTAGTAGCAGTAGTAGTAGTAGTAGTAGTAGTAGTAGTAGTTGTAGTTGTAGTCGTAGTAGTAGTAGTAGTAGTAGTAGTAGTAGTAGAAGTAGTATTAATAATAGTAGTAGTAGTAGTAGTAGTAGTCGTATTAGTAGTATTAGTAGCAATTATAGTAGTAGTAGTACTAGTAGTAGTAATAATAGTAGTTGCGTTAGTGGTAGTAGTAGTAGTAATAGTAATAGTAGTAGTAGTATTTATAATATAATGTCCATTGTGACCTAACACCACAGCTCGTCAACCGAAGGTTTTATTTTGAAGGTTTCAGCGGATATCCTGTTCCGGTGACTTGTGTGTGTGTTGCCATTGGCAGAGAGGCTAACCGGAAGCTAACAGCGGGACAGAAGTTTGTGAGCAGGTTCTGCACCGGAGTCGCGTCACATGTTGAGTGACGGAGGATCACGTCAGATAACAGGTCGACACACCGGGGACACGTGACGCCGCGGCAGGACGCACCGGTAACTAGTGACTCATCGTTAACCTAGTCAACAGGTAACGTGTTAGTGTTAACTAGCCGTTAGCTTAGCACGAGCGCTGCGCCTCGAGCTGGAGTCGGCTCGGTGACATCACAGAGAAAACACGTAAAACTGATTTTATTATTTAAAAACAAACTCGGAGTTTAGTTCGTGTTTAACTCCGCGTTGATTAAACTTCATTTGATTGTGTTTGTTATTAACTTTAATTCTCGTGACACTGTTGCTGCCGCTGTCAGTTTCTCTCGGTTGCTCCTCCCCCGACGCCCCTCTCAGCCAATGGAGTCGCTAGGTGGCTCGATTGACAGCACTCCCGACCAATGGCAGCCCCGAATCAGACGCGCTGGCTCTCTGAGCGGCTGGCGTCAGTTTCCGGCGCAGGAAGCAGCTGCTGCCGGGGCTGATGATGCTGAGGCGCGTCGCTGATCTGTAGCATCTCTCCCTCCGTCGCTCCGATGTTCGTGGACATGTTGTGTTGTGTGCGGCGGCATCACTGTGTTGACCTGTGTGTGGGCGTCCTCCTCCTGTTCCTAGCGGGGCTGCAGCAGGTGGAAGCAGCCGCCGCCGCCACCGAGGGGATGGACCACCTGAACTGGAAGCCGTTCATCTACGGAGGCATGGCCTCGATTGTCGCAGAGTTCGGTACGTGATGCACCACAAGCCCGCGGACGATCACCGTCATGTGTCCCGGCTGCTTCTGCACGCTTCAATGCGGTGGTTTCACACATGCATCATACAAACAGTGTTTTGTATTTAGAGCAATATGCAGCCATGGTGGTGGGGGTGGGGGGGGGGTGGGGGTGGGGGGGATTGTGCACCTGCTGCTGCAGGGTGATGCTAGTGAAACACGGAGATGATGCATCCAGCAGAAAGAGATCAGATCTCCTGTCACTGCAGATTCACTTAAAGATCCAAGTGTGTAAGATTTATGTGAAATGATCTATCTGCAGACATTTAATATAAAATAATCCTGGTGATAATTAATCATCTAAATGGTCCCAAATGTGCTGTTGTCTTTACCTTCGACTGGGGCTTTATATTTATATACTTTATATTTACATCAGGAGTGAGTCCTCTCTACGGAGGCAGCCATGTTTTTTACAGTATTCCGAACTTAACCTTATTGACGTTTTAAGACAACTGAAGCTACCACAGGTTCTCTTTCATGTTTTCATGGGAGGCTGACGTGAGGGGTGTGAAGCTGCAACATGCAACATCTCCACTAGATGTCACTAAATTCTACACACTGGACCTTTAATCCAAAATATTTATTCAGCCCGGTTGTTGGTAAATGTCCACATTGTTTACTTAATATTGAACACTACATAAAATAGTCTGTTTGTTCCAGTTTGTATCTCCTTGCTCTTATTATCTCTGCCACATAACAGAGCTATTTCAATAAATCAATCAATTTAATTTGTCTAGCCCATATTCACAAATCAAAATTTGTCTCATAGATCTTAACGAGGTGCAACATCCTTTTGTTCTTAACCCTCAACAAGAGTAAAACTGTCACAAAATTACCTTTTAGTGCAATAGATGCCGCAGATTACGGAGAACATCAGCAAAACAACAACATTGATAAATTGATAAACGATATCTCACCTATTTTCTTTTAACCTACTTCAGGACCTAGGCCGGAATTAAAAAATGTCACTAGTTACTTTTTCGATAATAATGTTTCTGTCTTTTCTGTTGTCATATATTTTGTGTTATAACTGAACGTTACACACCACAGTTAATATCCTCTGTGCCTAATTATTGTCGACTCTGGTATTTCTGTAACTCTACCACATTAGTTTCCTTTTAAAAGTTAATCTTTCTTCTTCTTACTGTTATTATTTTGATTCTCTCATTCTCAGGGACATTTCCCGTTGACCTGACTAAGACCCGGCTGCAGGTCCAGGGTCAGTCCCAGTACACAGAGGTGCGCTACAGAGGCATGTTCCACGCCCTCTTCAAGATCGGCAAAGAGGAGGGAATTCGAGCGCTGTATTCTGGGTATGGAACCTTTTAATAATAACAATAACAACCTAATATCTGTAATTCCTGCCTTTGCTCAATTTAAATCTTCCTAAAAACGATTACATCTAAACAGTTTTTCAGCTGAGCAGCTTGATTGAGTTCTAATATGCTGCTAATGTGCACTAATGACTAAGGAGCGCCAAATTGGAGCATTCACCAGTTCACCCATGTCCCGTTTTCTTATTGGAGCCAATTAAAACTTGTGTGTAAGTCATTTGACCATCGGGTGAATCCGATTTGATCCATTCCTATTGCAGACAAAACCAGATGTTAGTGGTGACTAGTGTTTTTTTGTCTCAGGCTTCAGGCTCAAGTTTAAATCCTTGAAACCTTCATAAGGACTTCCTCAGACGTGCTGTAGAACTGACTCTTAGTCATAGGAAAGTTAATTAAATCTAAGATGCCTTGCTCCCTCGGTGGTGGAGAGATTTCCGTTTAAATTCTTAACGTGCTGTTAGATAAATTTACTTGCTTCTCTTCTCTTCTCCCTTGCAAGTTGTTCCATGCTGACACAAACAGCATGTGCTCAATACAATATGCAGTAATGAGCTACTCACAGGGAGCTGTTAAACTTGGTGGGAGGTTGAACTGTGACTTTGAGGAATCCGACTCCAGCTCTGAAAGAAGCCCAGTGGGACACAACATGTTTTGCATGTTGAAGCAGATGAGCTTTTCTGTTTTTTAAAGCAGCGGGTGTGATTCAAGTGTTTGGTATTTACACTTGTTAAGATTAATTGTTGCTTCCGTGTAGAAGACAAAGGAAGGCAGAGACAGGAAGTAGCATATTCCACTGCAGAGATCTTGTTTACAGCCCATTGAATCCAGTTTCAGCCGTTTTCCCCAAAAGTTCTCTTGACATCATCTTGGGTGATCATCAATCACAAGCTCACAGTGAATCCTCTGGAGAATCTCCTAATGTATTCTCACCTGTGATGCTTCGGACATTATCTGGAGGTTTTTCTCGGGGGGCTGACAGGAGAAACTCCAGAGAAAGTCCGGAGGCCCTCAGGAGAATGTCAGGAGATGATCTGGAGTTCAGTGCATGTCTGAAAGCTGTGATGTACCTCTCCTTTCAGGATTTCCCCCGCGCTGTTGAGACAAGCTTCTTACGGGACAATCAAGATCGGGACCTACAACACTCTGAAGAGGCTGTTTGTCGAAAATCCAGAAGGTGGGTGTCCTGTCGTCTTCTTCTCTTCTGCTTACTGCTCATATTCTGTCTTTCATCTGAAGGTTCTAAACTTACAGTCGGGCAGCAGGGAAGGAGATCACCTTCTTTAATTCACCGGCTTCCATTAATCTGTCACACGAGTCACATGAAACCTTTTTCTTCTTGACAGAACCGAACACACGTGGACAGCTCGTCATTTAAGTCCTGGTTTTAAGATGTGTCCCCTGTGTTCTCTTGGGATCAGATCTCACTTCTATTAAAGACCAAATATGGTTTTTAGTAGAACCTGACCAACTTGTATTTTTCGAGGCAGATGCCGTTTTAACCTCGGGCCCGACTGAAACTGGAAACAAGTCTGGAGCCAATCATTAGAATATAAGTGACACTTCAAACATGACCCAAGCTATTTTTATTTCAAGGATGCATCCAGCAAAAGTATATTAAGTAAGTTTATCTTATTTATAGGACAACAAATCAACTCTGCAGATCACCAGAGGGCTTTGGTGCCTTTAGTGCTTTTACGTTCTACTGTGGAATCATAAATATAAAATGTCTTCTTCTTCTTCTTCCTCTTCTATCGCATTTCTTCTCTTTCTGTTTGGACTCACAACACATTTTGTGCTACACAACACAAACGCCTCACAAGCCTTCTCTGTTCTTTGCGTTGGGGAAAATGCACACATATGCATGTTTTGGTGGCAGGTTGCTTCTGTTTACAGTGCGGACAAGAAAGTTAACGACATTTAGTTTTTTAAATGGCTTCAAGCTCAAGATGCTTTGACTCAAACATGATTCAGATCAATTCTGAGATCTAGAAAAATACATTTTAATGTGAAATCAAAGCACAAACACAAGATTTGCTGGTGATATTGGATCAGGGACATTACCCAGATTTCTGTCTGCAGCAGGAACACTGTATCTCAGTTGAGTTTATTTCTGTAAACTGTTCAGAAACGTGATAGTTTGCTGTTTGCACTCTGCCCTGTGCCTCCATGGTGCCACTGTGCTTTGGATGCTTGTTTCGATACAGGCTTGGGTTTTCCCTGTGGTTGTGCTGGGATCGAACGCCCGGTCCCTGGCCCCTGAAAGAGAGCGGAGCGAGGACCGCCACACTAACTGTTGGTCAGATTGATCTGGGATCACTGTAGCTACTGTTCTAACCTCTTTCTCCTGTACTTACTTTACTGTAGACCTGTTCTGGGTTATTACTAGTGAGATCCACCACTTTCTAACCCTGACAAACTCTGGTGACGCTAACGGCTAACACTTGCTTCTGCTCATTTAACACCCTGTTCCCAGTGGTCAGTCTCTTTAGCAACATTACAGCTTAGTGTCAGTTTGTTTTGATCTGCTCAGAGTGTCACATGGGTGGAGTTTGAAACATCAGGAGAGAGAGAGAGAGTAAATAAGTTTGTAGGCGTGACCACGTAAATTCACGTAAACACCCGTGTGTTCCTCCAGGTGGATACAAACAAATGTAAACTTGTGTTTAGACAAAATGATTTCTAATTACTGACAATAACAATTTATGATTTAAACAATGCACTCTTAAACAGCTGTTGTTATTAGAGATTGAATTTATAAAAATGATCACTTCTCTTGCTTTGATTTGATCTTAAAGTTCTATTTTCCGACTTCATAATGATCTTAATTCTGTGACTTTGCGAGGATCAATCAGGATGCAAATTTAAATTTGTTTGTGGACTCTTAACGTGTGACTTTCAAAACGTTGTCTTGTTTGGGATTCAACGCAAACTGATTAACAAGAAGAGTTATGTTTGATTTTACTGATGAAGCCTTTTCCTCAAAATGGATTCAGTATTTGGCATTGACAGTTACGATCTGTTAGTTATTTACAGACATAAATATGATTATCTGTATATTTAATAGAAAGATTTTATCAAAGTAGCTCAGAGCCATTTGTCAAAAACACCCGGACATGATCACGAACGAGATCAGGTCGTGTTTTAAAAGTGACACACGAGAGTCTCTATAATGTTTTTTTTGATTTATGTGAATTTAATAGTTTAAATCACAGCTGATCTTGGCTCCGTTGTTTATTAGTTTAATTAATAATCTGTCTCTCGTCTGTCAGATGAGACCATGGCCATCAACGTCTTCTGTGGCGTGGTGTCTGGAGTCCTGTCCTCCTCTCTGGCCAACCCCACCGACGTCCTCAAGGTGACTCTCTCAATACTCAGACTCATTTAAACCTTTAGTAAACAGTAACTACAGACTGCTGTACTTCACCACATATCTCTGCTTGATAACTTTAATCTTTATGCTCTGACATTTTTGATTCTTTATCAAATAACCTTTTTAATTCGATGTTAAACACAAACAAATCTTCAGACACAGAGTGAAGTACTTTTGTGAATCAGGGGAGATCATAGGTTTTATATTTACTCTGTGTGTGTGTGTGTGTGTGTGTGTTTGTGTGTTTGTGTGTGTGTGTGTGTGTGTGTGTGTGTTTGTTTGTGTGTGTTTGTTTCAGATCAGGATGCAGGCGCAGGGCAGTCTGCTCCAAGGCAGCATGGTGTCCAACTTCTACAACATCTACCAGACAGAGGGCACCAGAGGGCTGTGGAGAGTGAGTGCTGCTTCACTCTGTGTGGGGATGTGTATGTGGCTCACCAGGTGCTGAAGGAAATACACTTTTCATTATTAAATTTTGTATTAACCCAGAATAAAGTCTCATTGCCAACGTTTAAAAAGCCTGTGAAGCAGGTGGAGACATGAAATTAAAGCATTTGATAACTTTAACATCTGGCTTTCATTGTAAATCATTTCCTTAAACTTCATCTCTCCAGGGTCCAGGTCAAGTCTAGGTTAACGACAGAGCTTGTTTTATGTTCTGGTAAATGAATTGTCTTGTAATATCATAACAATCAGACTTATTGTGTTCACCCTCCTTTTCCTCAGGGCGTCATTCCCACAGCACAGCGAGCCGCCATTGTCGTCGGGGTGGAACTTCCCGTCTATGACATGACGAAAAAGCACCTGCTCAGCTCTGGGGCCATGGGAGACACCATTTTGACCCATTTCATGTAAGTACAGTTGTTTCTTAAACTCTCTTTTAATCCCATTAGGGCCTAAGGCGCTGAATTAATATTCCAATAGAGACTTGAAATAAAAGGATTTAATGTCTTAAACATTGTTCTTTCATCCTTAATAATTTCCTTTTCCCCAAAGTTCATGAGTATTATGTTTTTAAAACAATAAAACTAGACAACTCAGGAACATCCCCTTCATCTTCCTCCTCCTCAAACATGTCTCATACCGACGGCTGGTCCTGAATCTGCTTCATTAGTCTCATTGTTGGTTTTGTCAATGAAACTCTGCTGTAATCTGTTTCATTGTCGTTCCCCTCTGATTGTCAGCAAATTGTCTGAAACTGTATTTTTAAAAACTCTGTGGAGGCTAACAAACAAACAACATTTTCCAGAATGCACGTTTCCTCTCCCACAAGTATTTGATCAGTCACATAAAACTGACGTCAGCTGCTGTAGAGTGAGTCTCCACAGGCACATGATGCATCTGAGCTCAACGGGTTTCCACATCTCTTGTGTTTGAACAGTTCCAGTTTCGCGTGCGGCCTGGCAGGAGCCCTCGCCTCCAACCCCGTAGACGTGGTCCGGACTCGTATGATGAACCAGCGGGTTCTGTCGGGGGCCCCCATGTACAAAGGAACCCTGGACGGACTGATGCAGACGTGGAGGAACGAGGGCTTCTTCGCTCTCTACAAGGGCTTCTGGCCCAACTGGCTACGACTGGGGCCTTGGAACATCATCGTATCCTTTTTTAAAAACCCCACAGGGTTCCCTCATAGAGACGGATCTCCAGATCAAAAGCCTGGAGAGTAACTGCTGTTAATCTACCTGCTAGTTTCACACACGTCCTAATAACAGCATCGGTAAGTGTCTGTGTCGTCTCCAGTCTGAACTCTGTTGTGATTTGAGTCATGGAAGTTCTCCCTTAACTTCACTTCTCAGTTCTTCATCACCTTCGAGCAGCTGAAGAAGCTTCCGTTTTAACAGGGAACAGGAAGTGGGACTGCGCTGGTCTGTGCTGGTCTGTGTCGGGGAGAGACCCCCCCCTCTGAATCCATACACACGATACCACACAGTGTCCCTCATCTGCCCATGCTCTTCACCACCTACTGTTGATTTCACCTTTTCATGTGATTTATATTTATTGTCACTGGTTTGTTTATTTAAAGCAGTTTTGTTTTGAACTGTCACCCTCGATCCCCCCCGACGCTCCCCAGGCAGCTGAATGTCGGAATGAAAGTTTGAGTCCTCGAGCTGCTGAGAGAGTTTAACTCTGGATTGGGTCGACTCTCATGAGAGTCGGCTTTGGGGGAAACGAACCCAGAGGTGATGCTTGTGATTGTTTGCTCAGGATTCATTCACAGAAGAAACATGGGAAATGTATTAATACACACAGGAAATGTCGGGTCAGACACAGTTTGTGGCGTTTGATAGAGAAAGAAAAGAATATGAAGGTCATCAATGATTAACGTGTAGGAACCCTGTACTACCTGGACATAAGCACTGCATGAACGTGAAACCTGTTCAGTAAATAACTCGATTTTCTGTTGAATGTTGAGGAACTGCATGGAAAAAATATTCAAAACTCCAGTTGACTGTTACACGTTTTTGTTGTGGAAATCTCAGTGTTTTGTGTTTACAGCAAATCGACTCCTGCTTCAACTCCTCGTTTTCACCCCGACATTCATGTTCTTTTATTTTTTTCTGTTTTGCCTCCGTTACTCGCTCTCTGTGAATTTCCCAGACTTTCTCCTGCTGGAGTCTCACCTGGTCTCACTCATTTTCCAGACATGTTACCGGGGGGCTGCGGGGAAGGTTCCACAAAACGTCTGAGGCAACTGACTCACAATCAGTTCCTCTGGAAAACTTCTGGGAAATGTTGAGACTTCACTGCAGGTCCGAAAGCAGCTTTAAATTTATTTAGTTGTTTATTGGAACATAAATTTATTGATCTTGATCTATTTAAAGAGAAAAATGTGAAATCTGAACCAAAGCCTCTCATGAGAAAGGGGAGAAACTTCTGTCTTAATCATTCACAACCAAAACAACTCTGTTTTTTATTTATATTTGAGGGTTTAAATGTTTATTTTTTAATTTTTTAACGAAACACTGACAGACACTGAATCCAGACAGGTGACAGACATTGAAGTTGTTTTGTTTTGTTTCTGTTTTGTGTCGACATTTCATTTCCTGCACCTCCAGTCGGTTCATGTCATTACTGACCCACAGTGTAAATGGCTGTGTATTGTATTTATAGCTCTTTTGTTGTCTTCTTGAAGGTTTGTTGAAGGTGGTCAGTGGAAGGATTCTCCATCTGGCCGCCATCGTTGTGCAGCGTTGATCCGATGTTTGACTCTAAATTGTCTTGAGATCGACACAAATCATCGCAGATTAGTGAATTCTTCAATTTAACTCGTGCACTTTGAAAACAGCTCCTCGACGTGTGGCTGCTGTCGGCAGTGATGCTGGTGGATTTTACTGTTCTGTTGGACGGACCCGGGGACGCTGTGGTCTTTCTATGTGTGATTTGCATGTTCTCCCCGTGTCTGCGTGGTTCTTCTCCAGTAATCATGTGCAGCTTACGTTAATTGGAGACCTTGAATCGCCAGTTGGTGTGAATGTTTGTCTCTGTACGTCGGCCCTGTGATTGGTTGACCTGTACCAAGGTCTGCTGTGATTGGCTCCAGCCTGCCAACACGTCACAGATATTTTATTTAGCCTTTTTTTTCCACTTTTAAGTGTACTTCACTTTTGTCATTTTTCCGGTGTGGATCTACAACATCGTTTTAAAGCAACACTCTGTAACATTACTGAGCAACAGCGCCCCCTGTAGCCACATCAGTCAGTTCTTGTCACAGGAGATGGACCCCCCCCCCCCCCCCCCCCCACCAGAGTTACAGACCTTCAGGGAGTGAAGGAGGAAACTTTCTCCAGGGTCACACTCACTGATATGTTAAGGTCAAAAGAAAGTTGCAGTGTTGCTTTAAATAGTTTGGACGTGGATCAGATCCTTTGCCAGTGAAGAGCTGTGCTGGTTCGAGTGGTCGTTGTGGTTCTGAGTGTGTGTGTGTCGGACTCCAGAGAACTGTGTGTTGTGGGTCAAAGTGTGTGTGTGTCAGCTGTGTGTTGCTGCTCTTTCTGACGGACCTGGTGTCAAACACAGTCCTGGAGTCCCGGGAGTCGTGCACTGTTACAGCTTTACACTTCTTTACACTTTGAGTCGATCACTGGTTCATTATGTGAGTTTGTCATTTTACTGTCCACAGATTTTACTTTAATTTAAGATGCTCCACTCTGCTGTTGAAATTACTCCTGTGAAATAAAACGTGGCTTGTTACTCTGGTACGGTTACAAATGTACTCTGTTAATATTACAACTTGTTTTCTTGTAATAATACTTCATGCTTCTTGGATTCTGTTTTCTTCAACATGGCCGTTATACTCCGTTGTATTAAAAAAAAAAACAGACGGAAGAAGGAGACTTTTTTTCTGCTTTTGTGTTGTTTTTAATTCCAAAAGTTGATCGACAGAATATTAAGGTTTTATTTATCAATCAAACATGTTGAATCATTTCCTGTTTCCTGCGCACGTGGTTGTAAAATGTAAATGCAATCATGAAACTTTCATTGTACTTCACTGGTACTAGATGATTTTATTTCATCCACTAATATGGAGGAGTGATTGTGTAGCGAACATCAGATGATTCAGTTTTATTTATGATGATTATGAGATGATGCTGATTTAGATCGATGGATCTATTCACTGTTCGTGACCTTGAACACGACTCAGCTGAGGCTGCTTCTCCTTCCTGCTTCGATTCCTCTCAGATTCCTGAAGTGCTCCGAGTCGACCACATTCAAACCTGCTCATGAATTTAATAATCTGTAACAGGACAATCTCAAGTGAAGTCCAACCTCCATGAAAACCAAAAGAAAAGAACATTTTCATGTGTTTAAATGTCACAGTGAGTGAGGGTGTTTCACTGAGCAGTTCTCATAATCACTTTTTTAAGGCCTAAGGAATGGTTTGATCCACAGAGCTGCTCTTTGGACCAAATCACAGAACACGTGACATTAAAGCCTTTAAAACTATCTGTTTAGGGAGAGGAGCTTTTTCCTCTACTCACCATAAATGAACTGATTGTGATGATGTGATTGTTTGTGTTTCTGAGCGAGAGTCCCCCCCCCCCCCCCCCCCATCTGTGCCACGTGTGTTTTATTTTATTTCAGTTTATTTATTTTTTAACCTGAAGTCAGTGGACTTTTCTGTATGTGGTGTTGTCTTATGGATATTTGGTACTTTTCAATTCTGTTACCTCAGAGGTAATTAAACATCTGGCAGATTCTAAACCCGTGACTCTCTCTCTGCCTGTGACTGACACTACTTTGTTTAAAGCTTTCTTTGCTGCAGCTACTGTAATATTACGACATAACTCCAAATGACCCAGCATCACTAACTTCAGACGCTGTACTTCACACTGAACATCCTCTTTGTTCACACGTTATATCCTCATAAAGGAATCTCGCTTCTTTTTCTCCTGATTGTTTTTAATGCTGTCTCAACTCCCTGAAGTCGGTTTTGAAACCAGTTTGGTTTAGAGCCATTCTCATAGAAGCCTTTCACTACGGTATTTACTTCTGGAGGAAACTGAGGCACCGTTCACACCTTCCTTGTTTATTCCAAACCAAAGTAACGGGTGTGAGAGGCGCCTCGGACTCGAGTCCAGACCAGGAGTCCTGACCTGAGGAGGCGGTCTCGACCCGGATCAGACTTCTACTTTCAGACCAATCACAGGAAGTTCAGACAGCAACAGAACAAGACAACAAAGCCGGTTGATTGAACATTCTCCACAGAAATCCTTTCTCCCACAGACTTGGTGCAGGTTTGTTTGTCGGTGTCCGGCCTCCATCTACTGTTCTGTTACAGAGACTCGACTTCAGTGGAAACCAGGACCAGGAAATCTATAAATCTCTATTTTTCTCTTCCTCTAGTTGTTTGCAGCTCGGTGTTCGCTCAGCTTCACGTTACTGTCTCTAACCTCTTTGCTTGTTCACTGGATCAATTTCTCTGCTGGAAGTTTTACGTTGAGTTCTTTCTTATTTATTTTCTTTGACAGAATGGGTTTATATAAATTCAATGTTCCCTCAAATAAAAATATATGCTGTGATTGTTTCAGTATCAGTGTGTTTCTTACTTTGTATTTCGTTATGTGAATTGTTTTAAAGGAAACAAGATGCTTTCTTTCCTTTAGTGTGTGATAAACACTCAGGTCTATAAGTAGTTGGACTTTCAGCTTTAATTCAAGAGGATTAACAAAAATATCACATCAACCATTTAGGAATTACACCCATTTGTATATAGTCCCTCCATTTTCAGAGGCTGAGGAGTAATTTGAGACTGACTGACAAATCATAGACAAAGTCCACAATGAAGAGACGTTTAAAATAAAGTTATAAATTATGGAAGAGAAGAGTAAGACAAAATATATATAAAAGAATGAAAATGTTTTATTCAGACATTTTATTTTGATGTTTTTAAAATGCAAATTTCTAAATTTGTTGTGTTAAGAACAATCACTTTATCTTTAATTTACTTCTTCTTTGCTTTTTTGATATTGATCGTGTTTCTCTACCTTTCAACTTTATTATCCATATTACTGATCTCATATTATGAAAACTAATCTACATCCTTCAAAATAAAAGGCACAAGAATAGTAAATAAACCAAATAAACGCACATTTGGAGAAACAACAAACTTTATCTAATTAAATGCACTAATATGTAAAGATCTAGTCGACTTTGTGTTTCCTGCTCCATGGATGCTTCCTGACTTGGGACTTGGGACAGAACTTTATTATCCTAACTTGTCTTCCACTTTCTGGGACATTTCATCTCCCGCGCGTGCTCCAGCGAACTTCCGGTTTTATGGGCTGTCACGGCCTCGCCCCCCCGGAGAGAGAAAGCGAGGGAAACCGAGCGAGCAGGTGATTAAGTGAAGCGGCCTCAGGTGCGAGCGCTCGTCACACACCTGAAGTGAGCAGCTCTCGAACCTCCGGACAAACTTCTAGTGTCTGACGGCCTCTGGTGCACGTGCGCTTCCCGCTGCAGCTTCACGCGCACACGCAGCTCGTTGCAGATTCCCAGTGGAGATTTTTGATTTTTCGTTTCGAGCTCAGTTCTCTGCAGAGCTGCAGCAGCAAATATGTTTGCTTGAGTTGACTGGTTTCCAGTTAGTATCCGTTGGTTTTATTTCTCCCGAGTTCCTTTAACTTCCAGTAGGTTCAGCCTGCGCAGGTTTTATTGTCAGGGGGGATTTTTAACAGGTGGGAGGTTCCGGTGAAGACAGGGAGGCCATGAAGGAGGAGATCGCCGCCGCTGTGTTCTTCGTGGCTCGGCTGGTGAAGAGGTATGGATGTCTGGATAACCGCGGCAGGGAGAGGTTCGCCACTGCGCTGACCTCTGCCCTGTTCGAGAGCTACAAGAACCACTGGCACCCGAAGGCTCCCAGCAAGGGTCAGGCCTACAGGTCAGTCCCATCCCATCATCAACCGGCTCACTCCTTCCTCAGGCCGTCTGGACTGTCCTCTATAATATACTGTTCTTTTAGCTATTTAGTGATAATGAACAATCAAAGATGGAGATTCCACTGGAGGAGACTCAGTAACTCTAAATACACACCTGAGAATAAACCAAATGTTTGGATGAGGCCTTGGATGCTTTAATGTCACTGGAAACTTTTATCCTTCTTCACATAGTAACATCCAGAGAGTTCTGCTTTAATTGATTTATTTCCTCCATTACAATATTAACTTTCTTTCACAAATTTAAACTGGATTTTGAATCGTAAAATCCACCATTGCTTTGTTAATAAGACTTGAGAGTTTGATGAGGAAACTATTGATTCCAGGTGAACGTGTGAAAATATAAAATAGACAATAGAGAACATTAATAAAGAGAATATGTACATAGGAGGATGTTTCTGAAAAAATGCATCTTACAGATTTCTCCCTCGCTGCTGGGATTACAAGTTAGATTGAATTTGAACAAATTAGACCAAAACTTTACACACAGATGCAAGAGAATGTATTTTCAAATCAAACATTAATTTCATGTTTCAGCAGGACTTGTAAAGGTCTTGTTTGGTTTCAATCTCACAGACTCATGGGTCTTCTCAGCCTGTATGTTCTAAATAATGCTGCATCCACACAAGGAATTGCTGTGTGACACTTTGCGGTTTTTCGTTTCCTGATGGTGGACCAAGCTTCATAATCTCCTGCTCCTCTCTCCCTGTGGTTCCTCAGGTGTCTGCGTATGAACCGTGTGCGGCTCCAGGACCCGGTGCTGCAGCAGGCCTGTGAGCGCAGCGCGGTGCGGTACCAGGACCTGGGCCTCCCCCACGAGCTGACCGTGTGGGTCGACCCTGGAGAGGTGTCCTGCAGGTCAGCCCGCCTCACTCTTGTAGCACCATGATCCGAGTGTGAAGCTGAAACCGACAGATCTTACCTCCTTTTACATCGAGGCAGCTCCAGGGGGCAGTTCAGGGAAGAAGCCTGATCTGGAACCAGTTGTTTGTGTTTCAACGACCAAAGAACTGGCTCTTGGCTAGAAACTCTGGTTTAAAGGCACCAACTCTCAGCTGGTCCACAAGAAAGAACTGCCTCCAGCAGAGGTTTGAGGCAAGATTAGCGTGACCAACCAAAACGTTGTTGTTACCACCAATTTGAAAAAAATCTGGCACCAACAGCATATTGTCTACAGTGAAGAAATGGCTGCAGCAGATGAGGTCCAAGGTGATTTAGAAGAAGCTTTGAGGATGAATCCCGTGTTTGAGCAAATGCAGTGAGAGACGGCTGCTTCTTAGAAGGTTGAGCCAGGCCTACGAGTGACTTATGATGTCCGAGGCCACAGATGATGAACGTGTGATGAACTGGTGTCAGAGTATTTGTTTGTTTGTCTCAGGTACGGTGAACGCAGCTCCCCGTTCTGCGTCTCCGTGGTGGACAGCTGCCGGCGCGACGGGGGATTCTCCAGACGGGTCCACGACGCCGTGGAGCGGGCGAGCCTTGACATCCCGTCAGGAAGCTCCGACGACGAGGAGGAGGCCGGTGGAGACTTCAGCATGAGCAGTATGAGCAACAGCATGAGCAGCAACAGCATGAGCAGCAGCAGCGGCAGTTGTGGCGGCGGCAGCAGCGTCCTGTCGGTTCTCTGCCCGGCTCCGACCCCAGCCAACAACCTTGAACCCAAAACCATCCCAACTGTCAGCAACCCCAACAGCGTCTACCGGGTAGGTTGAACCTGACTGACTTATCACAGGCTCTAGATGGTTTGATCTAATGCAAAGAATAGTGTTTTATAAGCATATTGTATGTGGGGGGGTGCAGATGTCTTGTCACCGCCTGCTATCCATCATCTCTTCTCATCCTCAGTTCAGCGAGTATTCTCCCGGCGCCCCTCAGACCTGGGTGAGGGAGAAGCGGAAGGCCTTCGCCGGTGACTCCTACCCTCCTCATCCTCCTCCCCCTTGTCATCCTCCTCCCCCTTCTCATCCTCCTCCCCCGTCTCACCCTCCTCACCCTCCCCCTTCTCACCCTCCCCCTCCTCACCCTCCTCCAACCGGAGGCCCAGGCTCCCAGTTCTCCATCCAGAAAGGCTTCAAGTCCTATCGAGCCACGTTCACCTTCACTGGGCCTCGGGTGGACAAGTACCACTGGGTCAGCAAGTCTCGGTCCTGATGCTCGGAACCAGGCTCGGGTTGCTGCTCTGGAAAGGAGCCGCGATGTCATGAATGGGGGGGGGGGGGGGGGGGGGAGTGTCCGGAGAGTTTGTCTGTTGTCTTTAAAAGTCTAAGTTTATTATTCATATGTGGTTTAAAGTAGTAATGGTTTAAAAAAAGTGAATGCTATTTCAGCACGTTTTTAAGCTTTGAAATATTCAGGTTTTAACTAAATTCTTCCTTCTAAATGTGTTTTTAATTAAAAATGTATCTAAAGTGTGAATAAAGTAATATTCAACTGTGATTGAAAAGAAATAAAACTGGTTATTCTAAAGCGTTTGCTTCATTTCACGTTCACATGTCCACCAGGGTTCTCTGACATGGATAGAATTATAAGTTTCTTCACCCAGAAATGAAATACAATCAATAAAGGTCACACTAAATGAGAACAAACACAATGAACAGTTAAAATGGAAACAGATGTATTGTTTATGACGACTCTGGTAAACATGGATATTACATCAGATGGACACAGATTATAAGGAACTGCTATGAACCTTTCAAAGACATGTTGGTATAGATATGAGAGCTTATTTTACAAAACAAAGAAATGTGCATTTGTTTTTAGACTCGAGTCCTATTTTGCCTCATTTCATTATTCAGGTTTGATGACATCTGATAAATCGGGTGGTTGAAGGACGTAGTGTGAATCAGAGAAACATCCATTAAACTTTGGTGTTATATTAATTAAAGGATATATAATCAGATTTAACATGCTGCTGCTCTCTGGCCTGGACACTTGTGTAGAATAAACTCTTTCCTGCAGATTTCTCCCTGTGCAGCTCTGTGGTGGTTGTACTGGGAGTGAAGTCAGTGATTGGTGTGTGTGAGAAAACAATCAGCTAACACTGCCTGCACGGAAACCAGTCTCATAACCTCTAGTCAGCACTTTTATTAACAGAAGAAAACTCAATTTAAGAGCTCATTTAAACACAGTATCCAATTCAAGATGGCTAATCTCAGGTCATTCCAGAGTTTGGGGCCCCGACACCTCAGTCACCAGTCGGGTACTGGGAACGACCAGGGGCCACTATCAGCTGATCTAAGATGGCGCCCAGGCTCATACAGCAGGATAGTGAATCCTCAATGCTCACATGGGCCTGGGTGCGTAAAGCCTGAAGAGAACAAAACACAAATTTAAAATCAACATGAAAACAAACAAATGCAGCGAGGCCTGATTGGGTCACGTTTTAATAATCCTCAGATAATGATGGTGAGAACTTTCCGAGGCCCACGAGCTCTGTGGGAGTTCAACGTGCTGACTGGATCCTCATGCTGATCATCTACATGCAGATCAGCGTGTTGTGTTTACTCATGCAAACAGTCTGAAGTGTAGTTTACTGTATGAAGTGTGTACGTGTGAATGAACAGGAGCTGTGTTCTAACCTGTGGTCGCTGCAGTCCTCACTGCTTTGTTCACAAGTGACCATGGCTGGAGAAACACAACCGTCTCCACAGTCACACGTTTCAGTGTGTACGTGCAGGGAGTGTGCACGTTGTGTGTGTGTGTGTGTGTGTTTGTGTGCGCACGCTCATATCTCAGGTCGTAACTGGACTTGCCCCTGGCTGGCAGGCGTAGTTCATGGTGCCAGGGTGAGGCCAAACACTCGCCCTGGGCCTCAAAAGTTTGATAAGAACATAAAATCAAGATGTTTTGGCTTCACAGATCAGGAGCCGTCATGTGAGTTTTTGTAACATATTTGTATTTGCACGTGTTGTGACTTTTTGTAGTGTGTTTCTGTTTTTGCACATGTTGTGACTTTTTGCAGCACATTTCTGTTTTTGGACATGTTGTGAGTTTTTGTAAGACATTTTTGTTTTTGCACATATTGTGACTTTTTGCACTAAGTTTCTGTTTTTGCACATGTTGTAACTTTTTGCAGTAAGTTTCTGTTTTTGCACATGTTGTAACTTTTTGCAGTAAGTTTCTGTTTTTGCACATGTTGTAACTTTTTGCAGTAAGTTTCTGTTTTTGCACATGTTGTGACTCTTTGCAGCACATTTCTGTTTTTGGACATGTTGTGACTTTTTGCAGCTTGTCTCTGTATCTGCACATATTGGGACCTCTTGTATAACATTTTGTCAAATTGAGGAAGACACTTGTTCTACTTGCACGTGTTGTCTCTGTTTGCACGTGTTTTCTTAATGTGCCGTGTCGAGCTCTCTCGGCCACCGTGCACAAGTCCCATACTGTATGTTTCACTATACTGCAGCTGCTTTGTGCACCGTGAGGAGGTTCGACACACAACTCCTCGAGCTCAGGGTTTGTTCATAAATAAGATTGAAACCTTCACTCAGGAGGAAAACTCGTCTTCAAACTTAAAGTCAAACTTTAACCCTGAACTCATATTCTATCGTGTTTTATAATCAGAACCCAACAGCAGTGAAAGCAGGAGCAGAAGGAGCAGGGAGGCGACAGGAAGCAGGAAGGTTCTCCAGTTCCTTTATGTGCTGCTTCTCTCGTTTCTCTTTCTCATCAGCCAATGACGTGACGCCTTCAATCTCGCCGGGGCTCCTCTCGTCCAATCGCGGCCGCCGTCACTGTGACGTGACGCTGCGCTCCGTTACATCCGGTCATATAAATCCTGCCACGAGTTAGCGGCGAATTTGGAGAGTGTCCATTTTGAGCAGCGGGTCGGCGTCGCTGGTTTTTTCCCCTCAAAGTAAGAATAAGATTATTTGCTGTGTTTGCGGAATCGAGCACGAACCACGATGTTCGGCTGAACGCGCCCGTTTTACCCTCTTCGCCGCCTCGCCTTTAATCTCCGTGTTGTCCCCTTGTTAGCCGCGAATCTAGCTTAGCTGCTCGTTAGCCGCAGCGATGCTAATCTGGCTACACGCCGCCATCGCTGTTGAATGGAAAGCTCGTTTCGGCCACATCACGCGAGCCGAGGCTCCGCGGCCGCTGCAGCCTTAATGTTGGTGGTGTTTCCCCGCATGTTTTCGTGTGCTTCCCCGGTTGTTCAACCACCGGGGTTTGCCCTTCTGCTAGCCGGGCCCGCACGCCGCTCTGAGCGGTAACGGAGCAAAGCGCGGTCCGCTGCAGCATTAGCATGGAGCTGCACGTTTTCTCTTTGTGTTTCCCGGCGAACCAGACACGTAACCGCGTTATTTACTCGATTTTCAGCCGATTCTCCCACGATTTATCCATCAAGCTGCATTCAAATAACGCAAATACACTGTTTAGGACCAACCGGTTAGCTAGCGGTTGTAGCTGCATGCTAACGGGCACGTTAGCCGCCGAAACTGAAGCACAATGAACGATCCGCATTGTTGAGCTCGAGCAAACGTTTCGACACGGATTCATTGTCTTTGTTTGAAAACGTGTCCTCGGGTTGTGAAGCCCAGCGGCTCAGTTCACGTGGATCAATAGAAAACACGATGTCCCGGTTGTTTAATTGATTAACCCTTTAGGTTATGCACGAAAATTTAAAGTGATTGTTGAATTGTGTAAGAGGAGCATCTGGAATTTGTGGATTTGTTCTTTTACTTTGTATTTCTGTGTAGATTAACTTAGATTTTTTTCAATCTCATTGTTAGGAACCACATGTACTGATTGTTTGAATAAGTTCAAAATCAAATCCAGCCGCCTTAAGTAAACAGAAACTATCATAAATCTGCCGCCAGCGTTTCGTAACTAAAAATCAGTTTACCAAACCTGTTTCTTATGTCATTAAATCAAGGTTTATTACTTATTTGTTGTTCTTTCCTGTTGCAGTCTTTCAAAGAGCCTCACCGTCACAATGTCAGACTCCGAGAATCTGCTCATGGAGACCTCAGAGCAGAACGGCAACGAGGGCGAGGAGGACCAGAACGGAGCCGAGCAGGAGCAGGAGCAAGAGCTGATGGCCGGAGACGACTGCCCGGAGGAAGTTCCAGAAGAGGTTCAGGACGAGGTTCCAGAAGAGGCTCAGGAAGATGCACAGGAAGACGTTCAGGAAGATGCGCTGGACGAGTGTCAGGAGGAAGGCCAGGGCGAGGGTCAGGACAACGGCACCGACAACGGCACAGACGGAGGCAAGATTGATGCCAGCAAGGGAGAGGAGGATGCTGGGTAAGTGTGTCCCTTTTGATTGGCCACGTTTAAATTGTACGAGCACCTTTTGGTTTTCAGAAATAAGCCGACCATATCAAACGTGCTGGTAGAAACAAGAGTAGTCAATTAACGGCACATGTTCTCTTTGTTTGCAGGAAAATGTTCGTCGGTGGTCTCAGCTGGGACACGAGTAAAAAGGACCTGAAGGATTACTTCAGTAAGTTCGGCGAGGTGTCGGACTGCACCATCAAGATGGACTCCAGCACCGGACGCTCCCGGGGCTTCGGCTTCGTCCTCTTCAAAGACGCCATCAGCGTTGACAAGGTGAATACACGAGGAACACAGGAGCAGATGAGGGCTTTGCTGACCCTCCTTTCTGTAGACGTGATAAGTTAAGGTCTCATCTTACGATGTTGTTGCTCCATGTTAACGTGTTTGTGTGCAGGTGCTGGAGCAGAAGGAACACAGACTGGACGGGCGTCAGATCGACCCCAAGAAGGCGATGGCCATGAAGAAGGAGCCCGTTAAGATATTTGTTGGAGGTTTGAACCCTGAGACGACGGAGGACGCCATCAGGGAATATTTTGGCACCTTCGGAGAGGTTGGTTTCACCAAACACAGAAAATACTCCCCCCCCCGTAAATCTCAGACTATCCAGTGTTGTGTTTTAACAGAAGGTCGGATTAACGGCTTTGATCATTTTTACAGAACTAAATCTCATTGAATTGAAGTTTGAGTTGCCTAAGTAAACTCCTTTTGGTGACATATCACATCATACCTATTAACTAGTCAAAACCAAGTTGCAGGTTAATCAACCAAGCTTCTGTCGGAGCGGTTAAGACTGAATTTGTGTTGTGTAACTGTTGGAGCATGACCAACGTGTTCTAACAGGTTTCTCCGCCCTGTTCTTCCAGATCGATACCATTGAACTTCCCATGGACCCCAAATCGAAGAAAAGGCGGGGCTTCATCTTCATCACATACAAAGAAGAAGCATGCGTCCACAAGTGTCTGCAGAAGAAATTCCACAACATCCAGGGTGGAAGGGTACGTACACACAGACACACACTTCATCAACTCTGGGTTCATTGCCAACTATCAACTGAAAATGTTCTGGCTCTCGCCCATTTCCTGCATTACAGCTGTGAGCTCTTTGCTCTTGGCAAGGAGAGTGTGGTAGTTTATTGTCACTTTTATTAAATGAACATGTAATGGTCACCTCTGATCTTGAACACCTTAAGGATTTCAGTGTTTAGTGGGCAAGGCCAGGATTTTAAAGTGTTTACATCTCCTCTGCAGTGTGAGCTGAAGATCGCTCAGCCCAAGGAGGTGTACCAGCAGCAGCAGTACGGAGGAGGACGTGGCGGCGGTGGTGGTGGTGGAGGAGGAGGAGGTGGTGGTGGTTATGGTGGAGGCGGTGGCGGAGGACGAGGCAGAGGCCGTGGAGGTAAGGACGAGGAGTCTGCACAGGCGCCTGACTTTTGTTTTTTAAATCCTGTGTTGTGGGGCTCGTATAAGAAGACTTGCCCCATTTTATTCTACCTGCAGCAAGTTCACTAGCTCAGTAAAGAGAGGAATGGTACGACCCGTCCACTCAGCAGAGACTGTTCTCTTTTCATCTGTCTGACTCTATATATTTTACTTGCGATATTGGCCTCAGAATTGAATTTCAGTCGGTTCACCTGCTCTTAGAGTTCGTGACCTGATGTCAAAGTTTCACTATGAACGTTCGACTAAACCTTTATGACCACGACACCAGGAGCTAATTCAACAAACCCACATACTGGTCCGACTGTTGAAACTCAAACTGCTTCGCTCTTTGTGACTCAGGTCAGAATCAGGGCTGGAACCAGGGCTATGGTGGAAACTACTGGAACCAGGGATATGGTGGGAACCAGGGCTATGGCTACGGTGGATACAGCGGCTATGGAAACTATGACTACAATTCTGGTTACTATGGGTATGGCGGTACCGGATATGATTACAGTAAGTATGCGGAGACAAACTGTCATATGCTTGTGTCCTTTTCCTATTTGTCGCCAGCTTTTTCCCGCTCTTTACGTTGCACCATTAGCTACCTTGAGCCGCTGCAGTCCGGTCACCCGCACCGTTAGCTCATTAGCTCTGTCACCGGCCGGCACGCAACTAATCCTGATAGGTCGAATCCTTCCAGACCCACCAGTCGAATGCGTAGTTGCTCGGGAGCGGACGGACAAACTCGAAGGAGCTTTTGAAATGGGACGCTGTAGTTGTACCGCTGTGACGCCATCAGTCTGCAGCCTCTGGAGGAAACGGCCCCTGAATTCAGACACAACTCCTGAAATTAACACTTAAAAGTTTGTGTCGTTAACAGGAATACACATTAAACGATGAGCCACCTACGGGAGCTTCATCTCCTGTTGGACTGTTAAAGTGCAGACACCGTTCATAGGAGTGATTTGACATTTTTTGCACACGTGTTAAATTCACCACACCAGTCACATGCCTTTTGAGTCCAGGACATGTTTGACCACAACAACTCCTTTTTTTAACATCTCTAAATTGAAATCTGTTTCTAACTTGGTCTATTCTGTCTTTAGGCTCCACAGACCAGGGCAACGCCAGCTACGGCAAAACCCCCAGACGGGGGGGACACCAGACAGGCTACAAGCCATACTGATGATGACATGGTATTGCAAGGTATCCCATGGCTTTAAGAACCTCCCATTTACATACTCTCACGACACCATGAGCACAGGCACTGAAATCCCACCCGCACAAAGCCATAGTTCCGATTTAGGGCTTTACGTGAAGGGTAACCCCCGACCGCCGCAAACTCGAGAACCCTTATGTGCACGTGTGTCACCATAGTTGAAGAACTCCGTCGATTGCCATTCATGTTAGAAAGTCTACGAGGCTTAAAGCTTGTATCACTCTGCTTTCAGGTCATTTGAACTTTTGCTTTGCCTGCCTTTCCTTTTTGGAAGAGAACTGACGCTTGTTTTCATCTTTGCTTTTCTGCAGCTCTTCCTGCATGACATGTTTTTGTTTTGTAGTTTAGGTCCAGCTCTGGCTCCCACCTGTACTGCCATGTAATCTTTTGGTTAAATTACCAATAAAGTCATTGTTTATTTTTTGGTTAATTTTGGAGCCTTTATTATGAACAGAAGTGAAACGCTGGTCCTCCAGTGGACATGGGACAGGTTCAGAGTCGGTGTCTTGACCCTGAATCGACATGTTGGAGGAGTTGAACTGGAAACTGTCAAATTAAATCCACCGCGCTCTGATCTCAGGATCAAGAGCTCAAATTGGATAAAATGTTGAAAGTGTGATTTTTGTTTTTAATGAAGACGAAGTGACCGAGTGTTTGTCTCCTCCCACAGGACTTCAGCGATCCAATGAAAGCGACCGCTGACCGGACACACCAGGCCGAACTCGACCTCTTTTATGACAGAAGACCATTTGTACAGAAAACATCTGAAATGTAACTTTTCCATGTTTATTTTTTTTTTTCCTTTTTGTTTTTTTAATCCTATAATTTTTTAGCTTCTACTTTTCCCTTCTGTGTTTATTTTTTTTTCTCCCCCTTCCACATTTCCACCGACGGAAGTGTAATTTTTACTGTACTTTTTGGTACCTGTTTTGATTCTAATGTATTGTAAGGGTTGTATTTTACATGTTTGTTGGCTTTACAGGTTGAAAAAAATCATGGCGCTGTAAAGGAGCTTTTTTGACAATAAAAACAAGTTTTCAGTATTTTTTATTTTTTTGTTCTGATGCTTCCAGGTTCTGGGGTTGAAGAGTCAAAGGTTTAGAAAGTTCTGTTGTCCGAATTGGTCGAAACTGGCTTTGTTTTGTAGCAGCAACACAACCCAGTGATCTGTAATGACAAAGTTATTCTGCTTCACTATGAACTTTTCTTTTTAAAGCTGGAGTCCAGTGTACCAAGAATGAATTTATACTTGTGTTGTGTTTCCTCAAAGGCTGAAGCGTCTTCCAGGACGTTCTGATTTTTACCAGGGAACTGACATCTGGAAATATCCATGTAGAAGGTGGGGGGGGGGATCGTGACTCAACCACATGTAACTGTGGGTCAACTAATTGTTTTCTAGTTTGCTTTAGTTTGTGTTTGTTAGGTGTCACCTGCGCTCAAGTTAAATGTCTGCTTCATTTCTTTTTGGTCTGACTTCAGGCCTCTGAAGTCGCCTCAGCTAGTGTCTGACCATTTATTAGTAATAAACATTCTCGTTTGTGATTTTGTGTACTGTTAATGATTAATATTACGCTTGATAATGATGTAATCAAGGCAACATTGACTAGTATAATAATTTTTATTTTTTATTTCTCATGTAAGAACATTGTTTTAAGGGCACACAGAGTGTTACTGTAGAGAAATACACATCTTAAACCCAGAGGAGCTCAGAATGCCAGTTCACATTAGTGCATGAATCAGTTCAAGTTGAATATTCTCTCGGTGAAGTGGAAATTACTTTATTGACGGTTTCCTGTAGACAAATTGATCCATGATCAATAACTGATTAGTTTCCTGGTGGTTGTATCTATACACTAAGTTCAGGGTTCACTACTTTAACATTCTTTAGTGGAGGGGCCTTAAATATTGACAATAGGTTTTTTAATTCAGACTTTTACAAAAAGGAGAGTTTCAACATTTAAAATAAATAATAGATCCTAGCTCCAGTGAGTAGTTTTCTTGGGATATTTAACTTTAATTAATTAAAAGTATTGATGCCCTGAAACACTTACCTAGTCAGTGGGATCTAAATAAATTAGAACAGTTGCATAAAGGATCTATTATTAGATATTAAATAGTCATCTCAGCGTACTCATCAAGATGGCGTGTGTCCATAGGAATCAGTTTCCGTAGTGTAGTGGTTATCACGTTCGCCTCACACGCGAAAGGTCCCCGGTTCGAGACCGGGCGGAAACATCTGTTATGATCTTTTCCTTTTTAGAAAATTACGTTTACAATCTACAAGGTAAGAGCAGATTATTCTAATTCTTTCTATAATAAAAGCATTAGGACGTTTCTGACACGTTATAAATCTGATAGAGTTATTTCTCTTCATCTTTTAATTCTTCCATTTAGTGTGTTAATCATTTGATTAATGACAAATAAACTAAACTAAAGTGTAGGTGTTAGTATCTAATGTTTAACAGTTGGGTTTATTCTTTATATCAGAATTAAATATAATTAATGTCTTTATTACTGGTGGATTTATCACCTTTACTCATAAGTGCAATGACAGGTTTTCTGAACCATCTCAGGAATGTTACATTTTTATTGTTTTTACTTATTTATTTAGTTTTGCTTCATTCATTTGAACTGTTTATTTCTTATTGGCGTCTCTTTGCTCCTCTATTAATTATTTTTGTTAAGTGCTTTGTAACACAATGAATAGAAGTTCTATGTTTATCAAGTTTATTTTAAAGACTATTATTCTATAGTCAATGAGCTGCTTTTTCCTTTTTCCTCCGGAGCTGCACAATGTTCTAAATTTTGGGGGAAATTCTTGGTTTTCATAAAGAGGACATGAGGGTGTTCACCATAGTTTGCTCCATGTCCCATCCGCTAACACCGAGGAGACGCCGGTATATGACCTTGACTGCTGCCAGCCACCAGGGGGCGGTGAAGACACTTTGGCTTCACTCTTTGGGGACCTGTCGTGTCGGCCATCTTTATTCACAGACTCTAACTAACACACGACGGCACCAGAAGACCAACACGTATTATTTGGACACATTTTAATTTTAATGAACAGAACAA
The DNA here is from genome assembly GCF_947347685.1 of Pleuronectes platessa. Classification (NCBI taxonomy): domain Eukaryota; kingdom Metazoa; phylum Chordata; class Actinopteri; order Pleuronectiformes; family Pleuronectidae; genus Pleuronectes; species Pleuronectes platessa. Next base: position 2,125,960 of record NC_070640.1, on the reverse strand, counting down.
AACACAACAATCAGAAGAAGAGTTTTCATAGTTGTCATCTTGTTGTGGTTTTCTAATGCACTCGTCTACATCTCAGCTATGACCGGAAGGATCGGGGCCTTGAACCTCCGGGGCCGTCTGCACGTGAGGCGACATCCAGACGCCCAGATACACACAACGCCTTTCTGTCTGTGAACTGAGAACGCCCGTCCAGCTTTCTGTTTGAGTCCATCTCTCTCTCCTCCTCCGTCCGCTGGTTTCACTTCATCTGCAGATTTCTCTGAGTCCGTCTCTCTGTCCTCAGAAAGTCGTCCTCTCCGGGCGTCCTTCAAGCAAACCTCCACGTGGCTGGGATCTCCACCGGACCTACGTGGACAGGTTGGACGTGCTGCTGGCTGAGTTGAATGGGAAAGCTGCAGCTCCTCCACCCATCCTCCGCGGAGGAGCCGAGCCGCGGTGAGGAAGGAGTCCGTCTGGCTGTGCAGCTTCTCCTGGAGGTCAGGGAGTCGAGGCCCCGGTGAGGTGGAGCTCCGGCCCGGGACAGGAGCTGTGGTCTCTGGGTTTCTGACCACCGGCATGTCTCCACCTCAGCTGCAGGAACTCCTCTGATGAAGCAGTGGATCTTCAATTCAATTTGGAAAAACCTGTAATTGTAGAACAGATCAAAGGAAAGAGATTAGAAGATATGACATTAGTGTGATTCTCAATCTAAGAAACAGGATTCTGAAAGAAGTAGAGGAATGAGAAATAATAGCAGGAATAAAAAAGCCTAGTTTTCCAGTTTTATTATAATTTCTATCACATTCTCATTTGCAGTGTAATTGGCCATAAACTGTGAATTAAAAAGCTGTGATCTTCTGCTGCATCACCAGGGGGAGGCAGAGATCCACTAACAAGCCTCCATGAAGCAATGCAGAAGTGAAACAGGATCCTTTCCTGCCTGTGGTTCGTCACGCTCCAGGCTGAACTAACCTGAGGCCCCTGAGGCTGCTGTTCACAACGCTGGGAGAAGAATGTAGTAGAGACCCTGACTGCAGCCCCGAGCTGAGGGAGGACGTGAAGGTCAGCTTCCTCCGTGAGAAGGTGCGGGAGGTGGCGGCACGTGGCAGCAGCTGAACCTGCAGCGGTGGAAACATGTTAAAATATTAATATTTTTTACACTTCTTTCAGAGATCGATGTCAAAAATCTCTTAACAAAAAACATTTAAACCGGTTTTTAAGTCTGACTCCGCATGTTTGACATATTAATAAAATAAGGACTCAAATATGTTTCTACTAAAAGCAATGGTTATTAAATCTAACTGACCCACTCAGACAAACTAAGGCTTCAAATATATATAAATAATTAAATACTCGACTTGACTTGAACAGTCATAACAAACTTTGTATCTTAGATTTGACTCTTTCACAGTTTAGTTCAGGATGCAGATTATAAATGAAGCCATAAGATAACAAGTTAAAATGATATAAAAACGAGAAGTTATAGGTTTGACTTCAGTCATCAGCTCTTTTGATTCTGGAAGTTCAATGTTTCTGGTTTGGTGATAGAAACATTTTCCATCTCCAGGTCTTGAGACAGGAAATATAGATTTATGAGCAAAGAGAGCATCGACTTCATGATGCATCCGACTCGGCTCAGCTTTCTGTAGGAAATGTATTTAACTGATGTTTCTAATCTATGGCAAAGATTAAAAAATATATAAAAACCAACATGTCACTGACTTTCAATGTTATACGTCTCTCTGCTAAACATCAGCCACACTAATATTTTTATAAAGGTATTTTTTGTCTAAACCGACATGTTCTTATTTTGCCTTAATGCTAAATATTAAAGTTCTCTTTTATACATGTGGTGCAATGTGTTGCATATTCTCACGTGTCTACCCGGTGCTCTGCTGGAAGCTGAACGTCGACCAGCAGGACAATGAACTGCTGAACTGACCTGAGTCTCATCAACGCCCCAAATAAAACTGTGCAGATCGATATCACAGAGAAATCAGAAAGGAACCTCTTCATTCTTCATTTCTAACTTCACATCTACAGACGCATGAAAACACAACGACATGCATTAGATCCACAGTCAAACAATTCAACATATATATGAACACAAACACACACAAAGAAGTGAATGAGCACAAAGCTGTAGATTCAGTTCAAACCTGAATTCTGTCTTCTCCCCTCGTCCTCCTCTCAGGACCGACTGCTCCATCTGACCCCTCACTCGCTCTTTTCCAATCCCCCCCTCACTCTCTCTCTTTGTCTCTCTCGCTCTCTCTCTCTCTCTCTCTCTCTCTCTCTCACACACACACACACACACACACTTCAACCCCCCTTAAATGAGTTTACTGGGACAAAGTTCGACTCCTTACGAGGCCAAGTTCGTCCTATAGAATCTGGCGATGAAATGTAGTTAAAAAAGAGTTTCAAACGAACACGTGCCAAATACTAACAACTCCACATTGTGTTATAACTGAAGACAATGGAAGGTAGAGCAAGAAGTCGGTGTGTACAACAGACGAATGCACATACATGTCACATTTTACACAGAAAAACTCAACATCCTAAAATCCAGGTCAATTTGGCAGCTTTCTTTCGCTGTCAGCCGCCTCATGTGGTTTTCATCAGCACATGGAGCCGGCTCCGTTGTTCTGGAGATGTACTTTCCCACATGTGAGGAGCAGCTGTTCTGCTTTAATCCACGGGCACTTATAGAACCTCTCCTGCAGACTGGGAGCATGTTTCCTTCCAGCAGCAGCAGCAGCAGCAGCAGCTGAGTCTCTGCTCTGTACCTGCAGCAAACCGCCGGCAGGACAGGACGAGGACGAGGAGGAGGAGGAGGAGGAGGAGGAGGAGGAGGAGGACGAGGACGAGGAGGACGAGGACGAGGAGGACGAGGAGGACGAGGACGAGTCCCGGCTGGGGGACTAAGTGGAGCATTAAGGAGCTGAAGCTGTTGGAGATAAAACAGAGCTGGAGTGAAAACGAGCTAAGGCCCCGAGTTCCCCTCAGACTCAGCCCAGCCGCACCACATCACACTCATAGACATCAGTCATGTGTATGAATCTGATGATTTCATCTAGAAATCTGAATTATTAGCTCCACCAGGAGGTTCTGGTGTCATCTGCTTTATTTAGCTGGTTTGTTGCTTTCTTTTACATTGTGTGATAGGACGTTTTTGAAGAGTTATATCTACAAGTGTTTGAAATTTGGTGCAGATTAAAACAAAAACCTGGGACCAGTGAATTTGAATGTGGTGTCATAAGGAGCAGCCGGTCCTTGGCGGTGGTCTGTGCCATTCTTTAGACTTTCACAACGATGCTACTGTAAAACAGATCCTTAGAAATTTGTTTAGACATGAAACCATAACACACGACCAATGTTTGTGATGTAAGAACTAGAATGTCACTCAGTAGAGCTCAGACCTCCGCCTAGGACACAAGGTAAAACCCAATATGAAAGAAAATGAAAAACCACAGTAATCCACCAAGTTTCATTGAAATCCATCCTGTAGTCTTTGGGTGGAGGCAGTGAGCTGGTCTCAGATTCATCAGGCCACAGGCACAAGCCTCATTGGAGGCTAAAGCTGCTACATGTACATGAACAGTACATGTGTAGAGGCAACTACATGTTTTAAAGGTTTAACCCAACACATGTAGATGATCGTGTTTGTGCTTTGTTGATTTGAATCATGTAGTTTCATTTACTTGAAAATCTGTTGAATATCTTGAATATGAGATGTTTTCTGCAGACAGGTTTGCTGCAGCTGCTTCATTCTGTGTTTTAATAAACTCTGAGTTATGATCCTGATTTATCGGCTCTGTGTTAATCTTGATCAGCTCATGGGACAAACTGGACCGATCGTCTTCACCGTGTTGACAGGAGCTGGACTGTAACCTCCGGGCTGCTCAGCTGTTTGCTCTGAGTTCAGCAGGTTTGTCAGCCAGATGGACACCAGAGTGTGTGTGTGTGTGTGTGTGTGTGTGTGTGTGTGTGTGTGTGTGTGTGTGTGTGTGTGTGTGTGTGTGTGTGTGTGTGTGTGTGTGTGTGTGTGAGGTTCAGTATGGGCCTCTCACATATCAAGACAGTTACCTTCACTACAGAAAATCTGAAGTGGTCCTGTTAGGAATTTAGAAACTAAACGAGAAAGAAATACTTATTTGACTTGATTATTGATCTGGATCAACATCAAAATTTGATGGGTGCTTTTCGGCTCAAGTTTTTTCCTTCCACCAAGTTTAGTGGAAATCTGTTGAGTACTATTTGTGTAACAATGTTCACAAACAAACTCAAAATACAACATGCCCTTGGTCGAGGTAAGAAGTTGTAAAACAAGGAAATCTGCTGAGTAGTTTTTACATGATCCTGCTGCCGAACTCTATTCAGTTATTAATTATTCCCTTGGAAAGTGTTGATCGACACCTTATCTCACAGAGTCACAGCAAAGGGAATGAAATCCTGCGTCTGGCTTCCCAGAGATCTCAACCTTCCAATAAGTATTCAATATTAAATGTTCCTTTAATATTGGAACACGCCTTCAGAGAAATGGCCAAAAATACAACCTGTGCATTTTCCTTGTTCTCTTCTTCTGCATGTTTGTGTGTCTGTTTGCAGGTTGTCAGTTGTGTGTCAGTTGTGTGACAGGCAGCAGAACGCTCCCTGTTGTAATCTGCTGTAACGACGTGTGTGCAGCTATTCCAAACATTCAAGGATTTCCCTGAATCATGAGCTCAGCGGCCTCTGAAAGCTGCTGACTCACTGCTGCAGAACTGGAGCTGGATGCTGGTGCACAGGGGCCATGCTGGTCAGGGTGTGCTGGCTCATGGAAGTCAGAGAACTGGGCCAGAGGTAATGGGAAAGCTGCAGAGGAACTGGTTGGATCCACATATATACACATGTAAACATATATATATGTTGTGCAATAGTAGTAGTAGATTTGACGTTGGCTAATTATTAATAATCATGAAAATGATTATTAATCTCTTTCAAGTTAAAATAACAAAAAGTCCTATCAAAGTAAGACGTCGACTGATTAAAGAAATAAAGCAAAATGAAAATAAAAAAAACGTTTGTAATTGCTCCCTAAAAATACCTCCGGATCAACTAACTGGAAATGAGATTATAGACTGTATGTAAAGATATGAAAACAAGCCAAGTCATATATATCTCCCCCTGGTGGCTGGCTGCAGTATAGGTCATGAACCCTGCCTCCTCCATGTTAGCAGATTTGACATGGACAGAATTAAACAGCATTAATGGAGCTGATTAGCTTGGTATTAATAAGTTATTTAATACTGTAAAATATACATTCACTGGGAGAAAGTGTAGATGTCGTCCATCTTTATTTACAGTTTATGGCGTATCGTAAAAAGTAGTCCAACTTCTCAAAGTAAGCGTACAGATCAATCTCCTTCTCATGGGCGTATTTGAGGGGCTTGCAGCGCGGCTCGACCCCATCACCCTCGCTGACAGTGGAGATGGCGGTGCAGCGGCGTAGAAGAACATTTCTGCAACATCATCGGCGTTGTGACCTGTCGAAAAAATACAAAAACAGATCCAGCTACTGAAACCAAACCCAACAAATTATTAACTCTTTAACGTTAAGGCTGATACTGCTGCAGTCTGTACATTTCAAGGTTGAAAATCTTGTATTGATAGTTTAAAAGGGCTCTGTGGATTTGACGTTACCTGTACATATCTTGTCCACTTTCAGCATGATGGCTCCTCTGTCTAGCGCCTGCCTACACTTCACAGAAGGTTCCATAATCGGCCTTCAGAGTATTATTGCACCCACAAATAGTACAATGAAAGGAGCTGAGGCTGCCAATGCTGCTGACCCCATGACGCCCGAGAGGACTTTGAGGACGCATTCACGGCTGCACTTCCAGAGGCAAGGCTTTGCTATTCTCTTTAGGATCTGTAATTGAAAGCACTTCGCCATAGCCTTGATCACTCCTGGATCGGGTAGAAGCAGCAGGTATCTCAGGTTCTTGCCTAGCTTGCTGTGAAGCTTGGAATACACCGCCTTTGCAACACTCTTGCTGCATAGATCTTCCAAAGAAACCTCTTCGAGTCCTTTTAGTATTTCTTGGACCAGACGCTTTGTATAACTGACCATCAGCGGATCGCCGGCGTCCTTCATTTGACTCTTCTTGATGACATGCATGACCAGCTCGGTAACAAACTTCCGGCGTGTCGTCTCTTCAGAACCAACAGAGTCAGACCACTGCAATGATGGTACTCCATTCTGTGCCAGCTCTGTTTCCTCTATGAAATCAATGTCATATGGGTTTTGCTGCACAGTATCTGGGGGCGGCTGCACTGTTTCTGGGGGCGGCTGCACTGTTTCTGGGGGCGGTTGCACTGTTTCTGGGGGCGGCTGCACTGTTTCTGGGGGCGGCTGCACTGTTTCTGGGGGCGGCTGCACAGTGTCTGGTGGCGGCTGCACAGTTTCTGGGGGCGGCTGCACAGTGTCTGGTGGCGGCTGCACAGTGTCTGGTGGCGGCTGCACTGTGTCTGGGGGCGGCTGCACAGTGTCTGGGGGCGGCTGCACTGTTTCTGGGGGCGGCTGCACTGTTTCTGGGGGCGGCTGCACAGTGTCTTGGGGCGGCTGCCCGTCATATAGTTGCTGCTGCACTGTGTCTTGGTTAGGGTTAACGTTGTACTGGGTCTGTTGCATGGTGTCGGCAATTGTTCTTTCTAAGGAGACTGGTTGCCTCCGAGTGACACCTCACATTTTCTAAAGGAAATTCTAAAGAACAAAATGCTTATATATTAAAGATATTGAATGTCTTTAACATTCTTAAGAATTAAAGACAAAGAGATGTCTCTTTGTCTTTAATTCTGTTTAATTCTGTCTTTAATCCTTTGCAAGACATAAAGATTCCTTTGATCGTTGAACACTGACACTGCAGGAGTGGAGTGGTTTGTTTACGGCTCAGCATCAAAGGATTCATAGTCCAAAACGTCATGTTTTAATTGCGTGTTGTGCAATAGTAGTAGTAGATTTGACGTTGGCTAATTATTAATAATCATGAGAAATGATTATTAAAATAGAAATTATTTATCAAAAATAATAAAAAATTATAAAGCTATTAATTAAGAATAGTAAAATAATTAATTAGAAATGATACAGTTATCCATTAATAATGGTTAAATAATTAATGAAAACAATAAAATTATCAATTAAGAATGAAACAATCTGTAATCATTGCTTATCGTAGCGGGGCACGACCCTGGTTACAGGGACCAACTAGTCAAACTATAGTTATCAGTCTCAAGTGATAAAAGTTAAATTAATAATCTCAATATTTAATATTAATGATTATATAATAAACAATGAAGGGTTTTAAGTTCGAGCACAGGCTATAGTAATCCAGCTGTATTCACATACACATGTACAAATAATCACAGAAATACAAATACTTTAATTACAAAAGTATTTATTAAAAAGGGGAAATAAAGTTAATGTTATTTCAATGATTCTTCATTTAACAAACTCCAATATTTCAAAGATGGCAACAGCAGCAGCAGCACCTATCACAATGGTCACACATGTAATACTGAGTATCTACTGGTGTGTGTGTGTGGTCGTGTGTGTCTGCCTGTCTGTGTCTCTATGTGTGTGTGTGGGTGTGTGTGTCTAAAGAGAAAGGGGAGTGGCTATGGCGTAATGACGAGATCACGTGGTGACGTAGTCTGGCCGTGATCAAGATGTTACGTTCACGTACTTTCAAGATGGAGGTTTATGACCCCGGTGACGACATGAGGTCGAAGACAAGATGGCGGTCGGTCGCCTGTTACACAAAGGAACTTTAGACAAAGAGATTTCTTATCTCCTGGTTCTGGCGCCGAATGGCGTCGAGATGTATTAAGGCTCTTTAAATCTAGAATTTTCTATGCCACATGAAATATGTAAGTGTAGGTCGGGACGTGTGTAAGAAACAGGTTTAGGAGAAAAGAGAGAGAGAGAAAGAGAGAGAGACATCAAAACATCGTCTGAGACCAGCTGCAGTGACTTCACCACTCAGTACACAAATTAGTGTTAGTGAGTTGTGTGCACCGATCTTTTAACAGGTTAAGTCTCTGCAAACTTAGTCGGACGATAACAGTGCTGCCGGAGGCTCTCTGTCACGGCGCGAGGCACTTTAAAACATTCGAGAATGTAAACAAGGAACCGGAAGTGACGCATCGTTCCCTCGTGTTACACGGCTTAAAACAGATCAGCGATCTTAAAACAAACATACAATCAAATAAATGACACGCTAAGTATTTAAACTAGTCTCTGCCCAGACAATAAAGCCTCTTACTGTGACCTTCGCGGTGTTGCTTGCGCGTGGCGCGCGGATTTTCCAGAAGTCCAGTGAATGATCGTGGCCGCTCAAGCTCGGTGGCGCTGGTTCCTCGGTTGCAGCGGCGTCGGCTGGGCCGAATAGGAACGGATTCGTCTTGCTCCTCTACGGGATGAAACATCGTCTCTTCTGCAGGGATGATCAGCTGTGGCGCAGTTGTGGGGATCGTGAAAAAGAAAGTCTTTGTCTCGGCCTGCGAGTGGACTTCCTGTGGCGATCTCTTTCAAGTTAAAATAAAAACAGTCTTTCAAAATAAGATTCAACTTAAGATAAAAGAAAATAACTCTGGTTGCCTCCTTTAGAGCTGGAACGTCTGAGAGACCCGGAAAGGGCCTGGTCGAAGTCCTTAGCAGGGAGAAATGGCTGATAAACTAAAAGTTAAGGTTGCCCCCTTTAGCAACTAAATCATCTGAAGACCCGGAGGGGTCTGTTGACGTCTTCAGAGCAGGGTAAAATGGCAGCGATTTTTGGGGTGCCAGGGCTTTTAAATTACCTGAGAGGTCCTCCTCCTTGAGGAGTTGGTCATAGGATGATGCTGGCTTTAAGCCAATTGAGTGTCAGAGCTGGACCCCAGTGGGAGGGGCTCGGCCCTCACTGGGCGTCTACAGACCCAGCAGGGGTTCCCCTGGTCCTGCGGGGGGCTTGAAACCTGCTAGGGGTTACTTGAAACTGCCAGGTAAAAGTACTCCCAGGTGGATCGGAATGTTCCACAAGGCCTTGATTTACACAGGCCTTTGTTTAGATTTTCTTTGTGTTAACCTCTGACCTGTGTCTTGTGGCCATCCGCTGGGCTCTGGCCCAACATATATATATATATTGGCTACACTGTCATGTTAAAGGACAAAGCTTTAATTTGAATCTCCAATATTCAGAAGGAAACTTTGAAAACATAATGAATTCTAAACAGCGTTTGGTGGATTTGTTACAGCCGCAGCTCTTCTGGCTGAGGAAGCAGAGGATCATGGGTAATATCCAGCGTTTAAGTTGTGTTTCAGTTCAGTGGGACGACACAGTCAGAGCTCAACTCATTGACAGACGTTGGGGTCGATACTCGGTTGTGATCAATGTGCTGTTTATTTCAGCGGAAGCCACAGACCTGAGGTCAGGTTCCATTGACCTCCAGCTGGTCTCATCTGTACCTGCCTGCTCATCTTAGCCTCTGCATCTGAGAACTCAACCCTAGAACCCAAAGTTTATCGTCTGCATGAAGTCAAGTGTACAGCTACGAGCTCACAGGTTGAGGTCGACTGAGTTCATGTGATAACAACAGTGGATTTTGGGAACACAACACAACGTCTACACAAACTCAGGTGTCGGCAGCTTCTCGAAGGTTAAACACAGACGTCCACTTTCCCTCGATTCAAACGAGACCTGCAATGGTGCATTTCCATCTCTGCGTCTCTTTCTGCAAAGTTGATCCTTCGTGCTCTTGCGGTGCTTCGACAGATGTTTCATGTTTTTAGCTCTCGGCTGAATCGGTGTTGGGCCAGAGCCCAGCGGGGGGGCCACCAGACACTGGAGCCGAGAGGAACAAAGGGTTGTTAAACTTTGGGCGGGAAACCTCCTCCTGCAGGCTCAAGAATCTCCCCCTGGTGGTGGAAAAATGTCCTGGGGTTTTCCCAGAAACCCCTGCTCAGTTCCAAGCCCCGCCCGCTCAGATCCATTCCTGACAACTCAATTGGCTTAAAGCCAGCATCATCCTATGACCAACTCCTCAAGGAGGAGGACCTCTCAGGTAATTTAAAAGCCCATGCACCCCAAATAATCGCTGCCATTTTACCCTGCTCTGAAGACAACACCAGGCCCCCTTCGGGGCCTCCCAGCCGATTTAGTTGCTAAAGGGGGCAACTTTAACTTTTAGTTTTATCAGCCATTTCCTGCTCTCTGAAGACGTCAATAGACCGTTCCCGGTCTAGCTAGATGATTTTAGTTGCTAAAGGAGGCAATAATTACAGACGTTTGTTTTATTTCCATTTTGTTTTATTTCTTTATTCAGTCGACGTTTTTATTTTCAAAAGGACTTTTGCTCTTTTAACTTGAAAAGACCAAACAGGAAATTGCACGCGGAACAATCTCAGACTGTTTCACTTTCCCCACGGACCTTAGTTTTCTTTTCCCAACGATCTACAAACGGCTTCCACAGCCGTCCCCTGCAGAAGCGCGAGATTCATTCCGCTGAGGAGCACGAGCTCCACATCCCTGAAGAAGAAGGACGACGTTCATCCCGTCGAGGCAGCACGAGAAAATCCGCTGTTTGTCCGGTCCAGCGGCCGAAGACCGCTTGAGAGACCACGTGATTCACTGGCCCGACGCGCACGCACACCGCGAGGGTGGTACAGTCAGAGGCTTTATTGTCTGGGCAGATGTTAATCTAATACGTAGCGTATTGTTTTAATAATTGAACGTATTTGTTTTGTATGAGACCGCCGAGTCTCTATTGTTTAGCGGCGATTCGCCACTTCCGGTTTCCGGTTACGGCCTTGTGCCACAGTTTTTTAGCGCCGTGAGCAGCGTCTCCAGCTCATTGTGACCGTTTGAACAACTTTAAAGAGACTTTACCGGTCAAACCTCAGCACACAACGCCACTTGGGTGCTGAGTGGTAAAGTAAATGTAACTTGTCTCTGACGGTGCTTTTAAGAGCTTTGCTCTCTCCTTGTATGCTCTCTCTCTCTCTCTCTCTCCTTCTAAACCGACCTATACACACATCCGATCTGTATTTAGAATACAGTTCATGTAACATAGTTAAATCTATATTCAGAGAGGCTGGACACATCTGGAAGCCATGCGGCCCAACGCCAAAGCAGAGACAAAGAATTCTCTTTGTCTGAAAATCCCTTTGTGTAATTCATGTGACGACCACCAGTGTGAGCTCCGGCCACATGGTGTCATTAACATAGACTCCATTTTGAATAACGCAAGTTAAACCACCATTTTGAATCTATTATTGCCACGCCTCCTCTCTCCCTCTCCTCCCATTCTGGCTCTAAATTCATAACGGCTCCGCCATCTTGTTTTGTAGTCAATCCGCCATTTTGAGAGTTTTTAGGCCTTGATTCCACGAATCATGATCGGCCGCCATCTTAGATGTGACGTCACCACGTGACTGCGTCATCGCCACGCCCCCTTTTTTTTTTTCTCTCGCTTTCTCACACACACACACACACACACACACACACACACACACACAGAGACACATTGATAGACACAGACAGATACACACACACAGATACACATAGATGAATACATGTGTTGTTCTAAATTGTGATAAGCTGCTGCTGTTGTTATCTTTGAAATATGGGAGTTTGTTAAAATGATGAATCATTAAATAACACTAACTTTATTTCACATGCATACACATAGACACACACACACAGAGAGACACTTTGACACAGACACACACACACACACCGAGACAGACATACATAGGTAGACCGCCGGTTTTACATGTATTTTCTGAATTGTGATAAGTGCTGCTGCTGTGTTTATCTTTGAAATATCGGAGCTTGTTAAAATGATGAATCATTGAATAACATTATAACTTTATTTCCCCTTTTTAATAAATGCTTTTGTAATTAAAGTATCTGTAGTCTGTGATTATTTGTGCATATGTATGTGATTGCAGCTGGATTATGATTGCCTGTGCTCGAACTTAGAAGCCTTCACTGTTAATTAAATAATTATTAATATTAAATATTGAGATTATTGATTTGACATTTATCATTATGAGACTGATATTTATAGATTGACTCGTTGGTCCCTGTAACCAGGGTGGTGCCCCGCGACAATAAGCAATGATTACAGATTTGTATTATTCTTAATTGATAATTTTATTGTTTTCATTAATTATTTTAACTATTATTAATGGATAACCGTATCATTTCTAATTAAATGTGTTACATTTCTTAATTAATAGCTTTATCATTTTTGATTATTTTTAAGAAATAATTGTTATTTTAATAATCATATTTCATGATTATTAATAATTAGCCAACGTCAATTCTACTCCTACTATTGCACAACATCGGCAAATAAAAGATGTTGTCATCGTGTCGCTGATCGGCCGACGTCTCGTTGAAACACAACTCTGTGTTCAGGTATTTCCAGTTTGTCAGAGGTTAATCTCCCGATGACTAAATAATTCCAGCGCTCACATTGAAGAACCTATGACCCATCACACACAGCCCGGCGTCATGAAACCTGTGTCTCTCAGCTGAGCAGGAATTCAGGGCAGCGCAGCCTCTCCAGTTTCTATCATCGATCCCTGAGGTCACATCAAACCTTTAAAACCTCAACACAAAACCTTTTCTGTTCTCCTCCAACAGGCAGTGAAGCGTCTCCACAGTGGTTTGTGGTTCACAGTCCACGTTGTTGCTTCATTACAAAGTTTCTGAAGTGTAATTGTTAACAAACGGGAGCGGCTTATTTACAAATGTCTGCCGCCCTGATTTTTCTAAAGGAGGCGACGTCTGTTGTGTCATCATGTCCATCTGTTTGGTTGTTGAGCAACTTTGTGAGCCTGTGATATGACTCATCGGTTGTGTGACTGGAACGTCACAGGTTTGATCCCGGTTATTATTAGGAGCTGCGCGCAATAAAGGGGAAACCAAAAGAGTTTCATCATGTTAAAATGCTCTGACTATGGAAATCATTTACCCTCAACTTAATGGTTTATGAACAAAGGTTCAGAAGAGTTATGACGAATACAACCCCCCCCCCCAGTTCTCCGCCTGTCATTCTTGAAAAGTCCCGATTGACTCACACATGACTTCCTACAAGAATTCTTAACATTCCCGTTAGTGATATCCTTATCGGTCGGCTGTGTAGAAACCCAGTTTCCAGTTCCCAGTCAGACAACCCTTCCTGGTTCACGTCATGAAATGGAAAAAAGGCAAGTTGTGATTGTTTGCTGCTCAGGGGTCGGAGGTCGAAGTCGGGTTAGAATTAGGGTCATGATTTGAGTTGGGGTTGGACCTGGGGTCAGGGGTCAGGGTCACCCTTTTTATAACTCTTCTATAAATGAGTTTTGAATGATATGCAGATCAACTCGAACCGAGCTTAAGAAACAAGTGTCACATTATATTCTCACGTCGAGGCCCCGCCCTCGTCTCGACGCTGATTAAAGCAGCGTGATGGGAAAGTCGTGCAGGTAGAACCAGTCCGGCCAGTTCCCACTCTCAGGTGTTCTGTGGGTATTTCTGCTCTGACGGACAAGTGACAGCTTCTCATCGCAGACCTCAGTGTGACACAACGACTCCGAGCTCCACAGACACACAACAGGTGAGACGACCGGGATCTCAACTACAGCCACAACTCCTGTGTCATCCAACCTTTAGTTTCCCATGTCGAGTTTAAATGTGATATAACTGAACTTTCTTTATTTCCAGTTTAATACTAAGTAGTCAAGATGTCGCGGATGGTCGTGAACCAGCCGCAGCCTGTGATGGAATCCAGGGAGTCGGACGAGTGGGGATCAGGGATCTGTGACTGCTGCCAGGACGTCCCTGAGTGTAAGAGACGCTCCATAAAGAGGTAAAGAGGAAAAAATTATTTACTTCCTCATGTCTTAAACATGTGTGTGTGTGTGTGTGTGTGTGTGTGTGTGTGTGTGTGTGTGTGTGTGTGTGTGTGTGTGTGTGCGCTTCAGGCTGTTGTGCTTTCTGGTGCTGTCCCTGCTTCGCCTGCATCACCACCAGGGACTACGGACAGTGTCTCTGTCTCCCCCTGCTGGACATCTTTGGTCTCATCCCGCCCGCCGCCATGTCCATGAGAGTCTCCATGCGGCAGCGATACGGAATCAAGGTGAGGACGAAACTAAAAACCTTTATTCTCACTCATTCTGGTGGATTCTGACAGAAAGGAAAGGTCCTCTCTAAAGATCTTATCGTTTCATGTGTTTTTTATTTTATATCCTATTTTGTTGATGTGACCGAGCTGTTTGTGTTGCCCTTGTTTAAATTTGCATTTAAAGTGAAAACATATCGATGTGTGAATAACAACATAAATACATCTTTGAGTTAACTTTGGCCAAATAATTATTAAAACCAATCTCCTCACAAACTAGTCAAGTAGTGACTGATATTATAGCTATAATAAAGTTATCTAGTCATTTAGTGAAGTGTCTAACTCACAGTTATTATATCAGAGGAAGCAGTTAGAAGCCGGCGAGTCTCCTCATCAGAAACTCTATTAGATTAATGCACATAAACAGAGAGCTCGTGTTTTTCTTTGCTTTCAAAATAAAACGATTTGCCAGACCTGACTCGTCCCTGTGTTGTTTGTGCAGGACACCATGTGCAGGGACTGCCTGTTCGCCACCTTCTGCAACCCCTGCAGCTGGTGCCAGATGTCCAGAGAGATGAAGAAGAGGAACATCTCCGTCCTTCTGGTCGGAGCCAAACACACATGAGACACACGTGAAGAACCCTCGACCCCCTCGTCCCTCGTCACACGAAAAGGACGAGGGACCTGAAGTCCAGACTGAAAACTCCAGCAGCGAATGTTTGCCTGAAATATCGAAAGTTATTTAAGCTGCTAAAAAGAGAAATGAATGGAAACAAGTGGATTTTTGTGGATTTTCTGCTGAGACTAAAATTTAATTCTTATCATTTGTATTTACTCTTCACTTTACTTTCAGAAAGAAAGGACACAGTTAGAATCATAAGAGTCTTTTATATATGTTTTTGTATTTTTGCTTTATTTAAAAGATAGATTTTTTCAGATAAATATTCCAACGTTCAAACAAAATCCACAGTCGATCAATTTCAAACTTCAACCAAGAGTTTGGTTAAAAAATATAGATTTTTTCCAGACTGTGTTTTCTTGATTCGCTGCAGCAGAGAAATAATGAAACAAACAGAGAATTTAATATGAAAAATATTGTAATTTTGGCTGAAACTTCCATTTTGCTTAAATTTCATCTAAGGAATTATTTCTCTGTGATTTGTATCCCCATCTGTAAAATTGTGGACGATTACATCGTCCAGGAAATACCAATTAACATATTGATGAACAATTAACATATTGATAATCAATTAACATATTGATGATCAATTAACATATTGACGATCAATTAACATATTGATTAAAGCCCTTTGCTTCTTCTTGCTCTTATAATCAAACCTGCTGCTTATGTTCATCATCAGTCAAACCTGAAGTAGATGTTGTTGTGGCTTTAATTATTGATTTATAAAATTAATTAAAATGTGAAAAATTAGCTGTTTGTTCGTGATGTATTGAATGGTGTTAAGAAGACATATATCTATACATGTCAAAATGTGTAAAATATAAAAGGAACACTGCATAGTAATAGGGAAACATTAATAACATAAATATATACCTTTGTCCAAAATGGTGATTCTCAAATGGGGTGCTAGTTCCCCTAGTGGTACTTTGGAGTAGTGCACGACTGACCGTCTTTTCCCACTTCCGTCATCACCTGGTGTAAACAAATCCTTTAGGACTCAGGAAAACAGTTCTGTGGCTGAAGCAGAGAAAGTTTTCATGCTTTTTAAAGTTTTATAAATCTGACTGCAGCTTCACCAGCTCTGTTCACAAATATCAACCCAAACAAAACCACAGAACAAGTGTCACATTATATTCGTTCATCCTCTTCTCCTCTTCTACATGCTCATCTCAGAGAAGCTGGGAGACGTGAACTGATCTGAACTCCAGTCAAACCAGTCTGTCCAAGCTTAAAAAAAAGTTATATATGTCTTACAGTTTGACTTACTGTGTGTGTGTGTGTGTTTGTGTGGGTTTGTGTGTGTGTGTGTGTGTGTTTGTCAATGCGGTCAATGTGGAGGCTATTGTCTACCTCAATGGGACACAACAAACACTCCACAACACAACAGCAAGAAAGTCCCTCCTGAACATTAAACAGGCAGAGACAGAACCACACTGGACTGGACTGAGACTGCAGGGGAAGGTGGCCTGCCTTGACTTTGCTGACCACTCTGTCTCTCATACAATGTACAGGAACGCCTCTGTAGGAGAGGACATCCTCTGCTTCACTGCTAAAGCCAGACTACAGGTGTTGCCAACTAAATACAATCTTGCATTGTGGTACCCTAATAATCATCACCCACACTGTATAATGCATTTTAATCCCAACCAACATTTAAAATCCATTGCTCATATTGTTAATGGCTGTAATATGTACAAAGGACTCTATACTGCACGCCATGACCGCATTGTCGACCTCATTTCTAGAACTGTTAAGGGAGTATTCCCCCCAAATGTGTTAATGTACAAACACTCCTGTATAATGCCAGATTGGTTTAACAGTTCTGATGATGTGTTCTGTAACATCCCTACCACCCCTGATGTTGTTTTCTTGGACAAGGTTAAAAGGGAGGTAGTAGTGCTTGAAGTAGCCTGTGTCTATGACCTCTATATGGACATAGCCTTCCTCGACAAGTTGACCAAATACCAGCCCATTGTTGCTAAAATTAGAGACCTAGACTATACATGTACGCTGGTAGTGTTGATATTTGGAAGTCTGGGGCATGTCCATAAGCCTTCTGTCAGTGGACTACTACGGGCAGGACTTAGTAAGACACGATCTAAACAACTAGCAAAGTTCTGCTCTGTATCAGCTGTTATAGGAAGTCTTGCTGTTTGGCATAGGAGATGTTTCTTGTACCCATGAGTCACTAAGTTGTATTCAACCTCTGAGAAATGTTTAAATCCTTTTTGTACGAATATGATTGGTGGATTCAAATAAATTATTTAAATGTGTGTGTGTGTGTGTGTGTGTGTGTGTGTGTGTGTGTGTGTGTGCAGGAGAAAAGTTTCTGTTGCACGAAATAAAACCTGGTGCTTTCCCAATGTCTCATCTTTAATCAGTGTGTGGGTACCAGGAGGTTAAAGTGAAGACTCAAGACTCTTTAGCAGGGCATCAAATACTGGTGAAAAAGTAATATTTTTTAACAATAACTTTACTTTACCACATCTAAAAGAAACAGGTAGTTTGACTGAAGGCTCTAACATGGATCCCTGCAAAGCCTCTAACGACCTCCATCAACAGAACAGGGAGTAATAATGATTCTATTGCACCAAATCAGTTCTTATGGGATTTGATTTCTTTTTAAACGAATAACGTAACAATAAACAACACATCTATGTCTACACATGAGAGAAAACAAACACATGTATAGGTTAACTGTAGGTGTACATGTATGATCCACAGATGAGACATCACTGTGTCTCTTGTGCTCTTCCATGGATCTCAGTGTATCACTCAACAGATTAATTTCATTCCACCCCCCCCCCCCTAATCTGCATTCAGATAAGTAGATGGAACAAATCCAAAGGTGCAGCTTTCAGTTTCCTTGTGAGACCTGTTTCTCGTAAGAGGCGTCTGCTGATTAAAGTGATTATTCAGAAACACACCGGGCCACAGCAGCAGGATCCCAGCCAGTGTCTCATCCTTTTTATAACGGTCTTATCAATCTGACTACAGTGTCACCAGCTAAGTTCACCAATATCAACCTTAACCGAGATTCAGAACAGGTGTCACAATACATTCTCACGTTGAGGCCCCGCCTTCGTCTTGATGCTGATAAAAGCTTTAGGATGTGAAGTCGTGCAGGAAGAACCAATCTGTCCAGCTCCAGCTCTCAGGCGTTCTGTGGGTATTTCTGCTCTGACGGACAAGTGACAGCTTCTCATCGCAGACCTCAGTGTGACACAACGACTCCGAGCTCCACAGACGCACAACAGGTGAGACGACCGGGATCTCAACTACATCCACAACTCCTGTGTCATCCAACCTTTGGTTTCCCATGTGGATTTTAAATGTGAAGTCCTTTGCGGCAACTTGTTGTCCGTAACTGTTCTTTCTTTATTTCAAGTCTAATACTAGGTAGTCAAGATGTCAACGGCGGTCACCGAACAGCCCCAGCCTCAGATGGCTTCCCAGCCGCGGCCTCGGAGGGGTTCCCACCAGTCGGACGAGTCTAAATTGGGATGTGACTGCGCCAGTTGCTGCGCAAAATGTAAGTAACGTTCGATAATGATTGAAAGTATGAGGGGGAAGAAATCATTTACTTCCTCATGTCTTAAACATGTGTGTGTGTGTGTGTGTGTGTGTGTGTGTGTGCGTGTGTTTCAGGCTGCAAGGGTTTCTGCTGTTTTCTGTGCAAAGTAATTCCACAAATTTTAAGTGAAGAACCTGAAGGTTAAGAACCTGAAGATGAAGAACCTTAAGATGAAAAACCTGAAGATGAAGAACCTGAAGATGAAGAACCTGAAGATGAGTAGTAGGATTTGGGGTTAGGGTACGAGTGTGGACGATTCCATCGACAAGTAATCACCAACTAACATATTTATTAAAGCCCTTTGCTTCTTCCTGTTATTATAATGATGTTCATCAGTCAAGCCTGAATAAGCTGTTGTTGTTCAACAAGTTGTCTTTAATTATTGAATTATTGACAATAAACTGAATGAAAATATTTAAAGTTTGCGTTTTTTTCTTTATGTATTCAATGGTTTTAACATGACATATATCCTCAAATCTAACAATGTGTAAAATATAAAAGGAGCTTTGAATCGTAAGAGGGAAACTTTAATAACATAAATATATACCTTTGTCCACTATAGTGATTCTCAAATGGGGTACTAGTTCCCCTAGTGGTACATTGGAGTAGTGCATGCCTGACCGTCTTATTCCACTTCCGTCATCACCTGGTGTAAACAAATCCTTTAGGACTCAGGAAAACAGTTCTGTGGCTGAAGCAGAGAAAGTTTTCATGCTTTTTAAAGTTTTTTTAATCTGACTGCAGCTTCACCAGCTCTGATCACAAATATCAACTCAAACAAAACCCCAGAACAAGTGTCACATTATATTCGTTCTTCACGTCACGACCTCGTCTTGATGCTCAGCTCAGAGAAGCTGGGAGACGTGAACTGATCTGAACTCCAGTCAAACCAGTCTGTCCAGTAGCTGCACTGATGGACAAATTACATCTTTTCTTTAACCTTTTGTTTCCCATGTTCTGTGTGAAAGTTTATGTTCTTTGCAGCACAGTGTGTAACTGTAATTATATTATATTGACAAGATTGATATTTTGAAATGTTTACAAATACAAATTCTTCTGCTGATCTAGAAAGTAGAATCCAAATTTAAATATTCCAGGATACAGATTAGAATAAGGATATGTTAAAATAAATTATTGTATTGTATATATATTAATGTTTTATGCTTTCAAGCTAAATTTAAATGTTTGTGTCCCTGATATTTTGGCATTTATAAACTCATACATTACACAAATGGTTTCGTTAACATGACCTCATTTTATAAAGAATAAATCATAAACAAACACCACAAACTTTATAAATCTCAGTTGACGTTGTAGCACAGGTACAAAATATGTGTGTGATTATATTTCATACATTTGACATTAATAAACACGTTAAATACAAACTCTACATCAGGTAATTTGTATGAAATATGTAGCATGAATAAAGTCTGGTAGGTTGGTTGATTGTGTGTGTGTGTGTGTGTGTGTGTGTGTGTCTGTTGCTGTCCCTGCTTCGCCTGCCTCAGCACCAGGGACCACGGAGAGTGTCTCTGTCTCCCCCTGCTGGACATCAGTGGTCTAATCCCGTGTCCATGAGAGTCTCCATGCAGCAGCAGTACGGAATCAAAGTGAGGACAAAACGTAAAGGTTTATTCTCACTCATTCTGGTGAATTGAAAGTTCAGTTTGACATCTTTTAATTAATTTAATTTCATGCTGGAGAACTTAAATTAATTTTATATGTGCATTTAAAGTGAAGTTGTGGATTTTCACTTTGCAAAATCGTCCAAGACAAGTGGAACATATATTATAGCACAGTATAGTTATCTAGTTATTTAGTAAAGTATCTTACTCACAGATGTATTAATCTAATCTAAAATCTATTAGATTAGCACTCCTGTTTTTTATGCTTTTGTGTTACAAAAAGAATCCATGAATTGGACGGAGATTGGGAATCTGGGAAATTCTTGACATTGATGAAAGTGATAATAGTAAAATAATAAAATCTGGAACTGCATCAAAACCCAGAAAGATCTTTCCTGGTCCACGCCCCGGCCTCGCACCAGGTTTTAGAGGAATATACATCCAGTAGGTTTCATGTGACCCTGCTGATGATAATCTGTCCTGTAGGTGTTGTTTGAGCAGGGCTCCGTCTCTGAGGACTTTGGGGACACGTCCTGTCAAGTTATTACAGTTGTTCAACCAGAGTTTTCGTCCTTTGTCTTTTCAATGAAATTAATTATAATGTCTAAATAATGCAGTTTTTTCTTTATGTATTCAATGATGATATGAGGACATGTATCTATAAATCTAAAATACAAAAGGAACACTGCATGATAAAGATTAATAGGTTAAATACATATGTTTGCCCACTAGAGGAAGCCGTACTCTTCACCACAGCCTATGCGCCACTCAGTTTGACAAACATTCCATGAGGTTTGAACATGGTTTTCTGTTGTCTGCCTGTTGCCCAGTTCATTTATTAGAAAGATATTTGATGATTATCCTGATGGAGTGAAGGTTACACACAATTCTTCTTCACCCACCTTCACAATGTCACAGACCACACATGAGCAGCTGTTTGTATATCAGTGGCAACTTCCAATAAATGCCTCCACTGATCTGCCCTCCACGTCACACTCTCTTGTCACTCCTTTTGATTCATTGCACTGAACTTCACATGTGACAGACACAGCAGATCATGTTTATGAATCTTTGTTTTTGCGTTTTCCTGATGATTCTCTGAAAGTGTCCAGTCCGGTTGCAGCCTTTCTTGCAGGAACACTGGGTCAGTTCCTGACAGCTGGCTGCAATAGGTGGAACTGTTGTCCAACAGATCTGCCATATGTCTCCCTTCTGATTCCATCCCCAGTTTGCAGGACTGACGACTTCTGGATTGGTTACTGTTGCTTGACTCCATATGATACCGGCCTGGTAGGCAGCACGTTTTGCTTGTTCCATGAGGGCTGCACTGGTTGGTTGGATCGCATCATAGGACCTCTGCTTACGGGCCAAGAGATTCAGCCTTGCCTCGTCAACACCGGTGGCTGGACTTGATCTATCATACATGATGACAACAAAGTTCTCCAGCTTCTGCAGGTCATCTTCAGAAACCTCTTTTGGACAGTTGCTGAGTTTTGTAAAGGTTTCAGAAACCTCTGCACAGACTTACCAAGTCAGCCAAGCAGATTTCTTTCCCTTCCCATGGAAAGACGAGACTCAGCGCGTGAATGCCTGGAAATACCGGATCCCACTGGCTTTCTCAGGTCCTATTGCAGAAACTACCTCATGGTCTGGTACCCATCAAGCATTGGCTCCTTGCCCAAAGGCAATCCACATTTTTTGAAGACCAAGCCTCTGCAGGGATGGCAGCTTAGACACTGCTATGGCGAGCATGTCAGTGTCATTGGCTTAGATGACAAGTGACTTGCTACCCTCTGCAGTTGCATCTCTTCCATGTACAAATATACTGGTATCAGCTTCTTCATGACAGCATGGGGCTACAGCATCGAGGGATTTGTTTTTGTTGCTGATGACATCTTCTCCTTTTGTCACGATGACCATACTTGTGGTTCCAGCCTGACATATTTTCTCTGCCAGAAAGTGGAAGAGCTCAGTTTTGTTATCATCCCGCAGAAAGCTTCTCCAGTTTGTTGGGGTCCTGCTGGTACCAATCACTCTTCTTCTGATCCCCTGACCTCTTTTTGACCTGGTTTCAGATTTCAGACTAGACTTCTTGTACACATCAAAGATGACATCGACTCGCTGGAATTTGGTGCAAAAGGATTCCACTTTTGGAAGGATGTCTTCTTTTGCATAGTCATCGAAAGTCTTTGAGCTGCGTGGAGGCAGGGAATTGATGAGCGCTGATCCATCAATTATGATGGTGTCTCCCTCTGGTTCGCTGTCAGGCAATGTCACCAGTGCCTAAAGAATTCAGGTGCGGCAACATTTGGGAAACTAAGTATGAGATGCACTCCTCCTTAGCTGACATTGAACCCCATGCTGAGTTTCACAGCAGTAATTGTCACCAGTGTGCCATGGTAGTGCCGACAATCACACGTTTAGAAAATTGGCTTCATGGATCAATCAGGTCTGGTTTGTTGACTTCATGCACTTTGCATCTGGAGCATGGCATACTCCCTCAAACACAGAGCCGTGCCGTGCCGTGCACTAGCAACTTCTTGGAGCCATAGATGAGTTAGGTAAGTAGTGAGGACCAGTGCTAGGAGTCCATCTGAAGGATGTGGCTGACTGATGAAAAAAAGGTTCTACCTCTACTAATACACCCTACACCCTATGCACTAATTATAAATACTGTTCTATACATTTAGAAATTACCATCATGCACATAGTTAAAAATAGCAAAACGCTCATCAGGCAAGCAAAAATGCAGAAAAAGACAGATCTAAATAGCCAAAAAGTGTGAAGTCATTCACTTGTGTTTTTTGAAAGTAAAAAAATTAGAACCCGCATGCAAGAAAACACCAAGATCATTGAAATCCATCAAGTACATGCATTTCTATGAGCGAAACCATTTTCGGCAGACGCATTTGGTCGCCATCTTGAAAAATTTTTGAATGGCACGTCAGGCAGATATTCTAAGTAGACCCTTGAGAACCACCATGCCAAATTTGGTGCTTGTATCACATTTTGCACAATTTCAGTGAAAATTTGTTGTTATCTGCCCTAACATGAATCCCTGCAAAGCCCTTATCGACCTCCATCAAAAGAACAGGGAGTAATAATGATTCTATTGCACCAAATCAGTTCCTATGGGATTAGATTTTTTTTAAATGAATAACGTAACAATAAACAACAGTCTACACATGAGAGAAAACAAACACATGTATAGGTTAACTGTAGGTGTACATGTATGATCCACAGATGAGACATCACTGTGAACAAGTTGTCTCTTGTGCTCTTCCATGTATCACTCAACAGATTCATTTCATTTCACCCCCCCCCCCCCCCCCCCATCTGCATTCAGGTTCTGCATGGAACGAGTCCAAAGTGTGTCTCGGACAAAATAGCTTTCAGTTCCCTAGAGCTGTTTTTATTGAAAACAAATTTTCAGTTTGCTTGGAAGAAACTTGTGAGAACTTGTTCCAGGTCAGAGGCGTCTGCTTATTAAAGTGATTATTGAGAAACACACCGAGCAACAGCAGCAGGATCCCAGCCAACGCCTCACCCACAAGTGAAAGAGCTCCTGCAGTGACCCACATTCACTACAGTAACCCCCCCCCCCCACACACACACACACAATTACACACAAACAAACAAACAGACGAACAGGAAAGACAATCCTTCCTGATTCAAGTCATGAAATGGAAAAAAGCAAGTTGTTATGTTTGCTCTTCACGGGTCGGAGGTCGAAGTCGGGTTAGAGTTAGTTTCAGGGTTAGAATTAGGGTCATGATTTGAGTTGGGGTTAGAGCTGGGGTCAGGATTTGGGGTTAGGGTTATGTCAGTGTTGGGGGTTAGGGTAACAGTTTTTTATAACTGTTCTTAAAGTCTTGTCAGTCTGACTGTACCAATATCAACTCGAACCGAGCTTAAGAACAAGTGTCACATTATATTCACTCGTCACGTCGAGGCCCCGCCTTCGTCTCCCATGTGGAGTTTAAATGTGATGTCCTTTGCGGCAACTTGTTGTTCCTAACTGTACTTTCTTTATTTCGATTCTAATGCTAAGTAGTCAAGATGCCGACGCCGGTCACCAAACAGCCGCGGCCTCGGACGGATTGAACAAAAATAACAACATTGTCATTAAGTCCTATTCCTGGTCTAGCTTGCGCTTGCCCAATTGCCACCTGACTCCTCGATCTGGCCGGGGGTGAAGACAGCCTGCTGCATTGGTGTGATCTTCAACTGCGCGTAGCCAGTGACACAAGACTCGGCCGGCTTGTGGGTGGGTGTGTTCTCCGCCGGTTGAGCAGCTGTTTCATCAGCGTTGCAATCCTCATCACTGTCGCTTTCCAACACCGCCATGCTGTATGTCGCAGTCATCTCCTGCTGCTCTTTGGCTAGGTATGCCTGCTGGGCTGCTTCGTGCTCCTGTTGCCGCTTCACCTTGGATTGCATTTTGGTATCAAACTCTCAAAAATGTGGCCACTCTGTCACCCTTCATGCTGGCCAGGAAATCAATGTCCTCCATATCGCGGATCAGCTGCTCGGCGTTTGGAGACCACAGCGGGAATGTGGAGTCCAGCCTGTACTCCATTGCATCCTCCACAAAAGCTGTAGCCTCACTGGAGCACCTGGCCTGCGGAATGTGGTGCAACTTGTTGTTAGCGTCGAGAAGTGCCACCATCTTGTCGCATGCTCGACGATCGCTCACCATTGGGATATTGGCCTTCCCATAAAATGGCCGCACCTGTTCCAAAACGACCTTGGCCGCCTCAAACCGTGACAAGGCTCCGTTCATACCTAGTCGCTTGGCATGCAGTTGTGAGTCACAGTTGTACATCATGCACCGCAGAATCTGGCGACCACTTGGCAGCTTGGCGCCAGTGATGATGGCATCTGTATGTGATGCTGGCACCAAGACCAAAGACCACGCTGCAGTTGCTCGGGCGGGAGCTTAAGGGTGCTGGCGTCATCTTGTGAGAGCTGGATCCTTTTGCAGGTGTTGGTGATGTTACGACCCTACTAATCCGGCCTGGGGATCCGCCCCTCTGTGCTACGCTGTTGCCGGTTTTACACTTTTCTTTAATACCTTACTGACCCCTGGACACATTGCACGACACTCTCCTTTTAACTCATTATACAATGCACCGCAATAACGGGAGAGAAACCTTGTGGCTTCAAAATAGGTTGGAAGAACACAACAAATGTCAAGAGGAACCATTTTGTTGACATAGAAACCCCCGCCTCCCACATAGCTAGTCATTCCAGTATTGACAGCAGATTTGAGTCACTAGTACTCAATGGCTTCAATAGGTAACATTAGATATGCAGATATATGCAGATAAATGTGAATTCTAGATCTGTATGGTATAATTATGATCGCTGCCGCGCCAGTGTTTGACAACGTTTTCATCTTTCTTCTACTAATATTATTTTCCCCACTCATTTCGGGTGGAGTATATCATCTACTTAGACTTCATCAAGTCACATGAAACTTGGTAATGTTGTAGACCCACATAACTGATATGAATTTAACGTTTGTGTCCCTATGTGTGTCTATGTCAACAAAATGGCTGCGGCAGGCTATTGTGACGCTGATAAAAATAATGCCCATAGGACAGGCCAGCTAGCTAACATTAGCTAACGATGAGGTAGCATTGCTACGTTATACTAGCTATCGATAGCTAGCTAATAAACTGTGTGCCGTTCCACCTCTAAATCACTACATATCGCAAAAATATTTTGCATTTATTGTTTTTGCATGGATGGTTACACTTTGAGCACCCAGCCTACACGTTCACACGCCTGTGTCAAGGCTACTGTGAGTCTCCATCATTATACAATCAGGCTCTCAGGAACAGTCTTGAACCCCTCATCCTCACTCCGGGGTCAGCTCTCTTGCAGTATGTTGATGATCTACTAGCTGCCAGTCCCACACAGAAGCAATTTGAAACAAATCTGAACGCTTTGCTGAGACATCCGGATCACGATGGCAACAAAGTCTGTTTGTTCAACAAACTGTTTCTGTGTCCTGTCGTCACCAAAAATGGCAAATCCCTGTCTGATAAGAGAGTAGAAGCCATTGTTAACATGCCAAAACCCTTGAAGAGGAAACAACTCATGTCATTCATCGGCACATGCTGGTGTGCCCGGTGCTCTCTAATCTTTGATCGGTGTGTGGGTATCAGGAGGTTAAAGTGAAGCCTCAAGACTCTTTAACAAGGCATCAAATACTGGTGAAAAAGTTGTATTTTTTAACAATAACTTGACTTTACTACATCTAAAAGGAACGGGTAGTTTGACTGAAGGCTCTAACATGAATCCTCTCAGAGCCTCTATCGACCTCCATCAACAGAACATGGAGTAATAATGATTCTATTGCACCAAATCAGTTCTTATGGGATTTGATATATTTTTAAATGAATAACGTAACAATAAACAGTCTACACATGGGAGAAAACAAACACATGTATAGGTTAACTGTATGTGTACATGTATGATCCACAGATGAGACATCACTGTGAACAAGTTGTCTCTTGTGCTCTTCCATGGAACTCAGTGTATCAATCAACAGTTTCATTCCACCCCCCCCCCTAATCTGCATTCAGGTTCTGCATGGAACGAGTCCAAAGTGTGTCTCGGACAAAATAGCTTTCAGTTCCCTAGAGCTGTTTGCTTGGAAGAAACTTGTGAGAACTTGTTCCAGGTCAAAGGCGTCTGCTTATTAAAGCAATTATTGATAAACACACCGAGCAACAGCAGCAGGATCCCAGCCAACGCCTCACCCACAAGTGAAAGAGCTCCTGCATGACCCACATTCACGACAGTTACACCCCCCCACACACACACAATTACACACAAACAAGCAAACAGACGAACAGGAAAGACAATCCTTCCTGGTTCAAGTCATGAAATGGAAAGAAGCAAGTTGTTATGTTTGCTCTTCACGGGTCGGAGGTAAGAGTTAGTTTCAGGGTTAGAATTAGGGTCATGATTTGAGTTGGGGTTAGAGCTGGGGTCAGGATTTGGGATTAGGGTAATGTTGGGGTTAGGGGTTAGGGTAACACTTTTTTATAACTGTTCTTAAAGTCTTATCAATCTGACTGAAGCTTCACCAGCTCTGTTCACCAATATCAACTCGAACCAAGCTCAACAACAAGTGTCACATTATATTCACTCGTCACGTCGAGGCCCCGCCTTCGTCTTGATGCTTATAAAGGCTGCATGATGGGAAAGTCGTGCAGGAAGACCCAATCTGTCCAGCTCCTGCCCTGATGTGTTCTGATCTGACGGACAAGTGACAGCTTCTCATCGCAGACCTCAGTGTGACAGAACGACTCCGAGCTCCACAGACACACAACAGGTGAGACGACCGGGATCTCAACTACATCCACAACTCCTGTGTCATCCAACCTTTGGTTTCCCATGTCGGGTTTAAATGTGATGTCCTCTGCCGTGAGGTTCCTAACTGTACTTTCTTTATTTCGAGTCCAATGCTAAGTAGTCAAGATGTCGACGCCGGTCACCAAACAGCTGCAGCCCCTGACGGATTCCCCGAAGTCGGACGAGCGTGGATCGGGATGTGACTGCTGCAGTGGCTGCCTAAACTGTAAGTAACGTTCGATAATGATTTAAAGTATGAGGGGGAAGAAATCATTTACTTCCTCATGTCTTAAATATGTGTGTGTGTGTGTGTGTGTGTGTGTGTGTGTGTGTGTGTGTTTCAGGCCTGAAGGGTTTCTGCGGTGGACTGTGCAATATAATTGGAGGTGCATGTTGTGATGCGTGTGCTGGTGCAATAACTAATGTGATATAGGATTTGGGGTTAGGGTAAGAGTGTGGACGATTCCATCGACCAGTAAATACCAATTAACATATTAATGATCAATTAACATAATGATTAAAGCCCTTTGCTTCTTCTTGTTCTTATAATCAAACCTGTTGCTTATGTTCATCATCAGTCAAACCGGAAGAAGCTGTTGTTGTGGCTTTAATTATTGATTTATTGACAATAAAATGACGTAAAAATGTCTAAAGTTGGCTGTGTGTTCTTGATGTATTCAATGGTGTTAAGAGGACATATATCTACAAACCTAAAAATTGTAAAATATAAAAGGAGCTTTGAATAGTAAGAGGGGAACTTTAATAACTAAAATATATATTTTGGTCTCCTTTAGGGATTCGCAAATGGGGTTCTAATTCCCCTAGTGGTACTTTGAAGTAGTGCACAACTGACCGTCTTTTTCCACTTCTGTCATCACCTGGCGTAAACAAATCCTTTAAGTCTCAGGAAAACAGTTCTGTGGCTGAAGTAGAGAAAGTTTTCATGCTTTTTAAAGTTTTATAAATCTGACAGCAGCTTCACCAGCTCTGATCACAAATATCAACTCAAACAAAACGACAGAACAAGTGTCACATTATATTCATTCATCACGTCACAGCCTCTTCTTCATGCTCAGCTCGGAGATGCTGCGAGTCGTGAACTGACACGAACTCCAGTCAAACCAGTCTGTCCAGTCTCTGCTCTCAGGTGTTCTGGGGATTCTGCACTGACGGGCTAATGACAGCTTCTCCTGAACCCTTTGTTTCCCCCGTTGTGTTAAAAATGTTGTGTTCTTGGCAGCACAGTGCGTAGCTGTAGTAATATCTTATTTACAAGACATACATTCTCCTGCTGATCTAGTAAGTAGAATCCAAATTTAAATATTCTAGAAAAAAGATTAGAATAAGATTATATGATTTTTTTTATTGTATTGTATATATATCAATGTTTTATGTGCTAAACAAGATTAACTAAATAATTCAAAAGGTTGACTGTCTACAGAAAAAGGTCTAATGTCAGTGAAAATAGAAGTTTCAGGCTCAACTAAATGTTTGAGTCCCTGATATTTTGGGATTTATAAACTCATACATTACACACACATGGTTTCTTTAAAGTGACCTCATTTACTATTGCCTCAGCACCAGGGACCACGGAGACTGTCTCTGTCTCCCCCTGCTGGACATCAGTGGTCTAATCCCGTGTCCATGTGAGTCTCCATGAGGAAAGGGTACGGCATCAAAGTGAGGACAAAACGTAAAGCTTTATGCTCACTCCATCTGGTGAATTGAAAGTTCAGTTTGAGATCATCATGATTTCATGCTGGAGAAGTGGGACAGATATTATAGTACAGTAAAGTTATCTAGTTATTTAGTAAAGTATCTTACTCACAGAGTTATTATCTAATCTAAACTCTATTAGAATAGAGCTCATGTTTTTTATGCTTTTGTGTAACTCTTTGTCAGTTTTTCTTTTCAGTCTTTTTACCATGAAGCATTAAAGTTATTAAAGTTGTTCAACTAGAGGTTTCGTCCTTTTGTCTTTTCAATAAAATGAATTCAAATGTCTAAATGATGCAGTTTTTTCTCTATGTATTCAATGATGATAGGAGGACATATATCTATAAATCAAAAAAACAAAAGGAACACTGCATAATAAAGTTTAATAAGTTAAATACATATGTTTGTCCACTAGAGGAAGCCGTACTCTTCCCCACAGCCTGTCATGTGGGAGGTTATGTTGGGTCACAGCGTCTCAGACCAGTGATCATCACTGTGTTCTGTCTGAGGACAATGAATCATGATATTAATTATAATAATAAATATGTAGGAAAATAAGTTTCTCTACATCAGAGAATCTCTCTGATTTTCTTACAATTCAGAATCAGCAGTTTCCTGAAAACAGATATCGAACTTATCAAAAATTATAATTATTTTATACATTTAACTTTCAACCAGTTCAGACTGGGCTTCTATTGTGCCAGTTAGAGGCCAAAGCGCTGATTTTAAATTTGTGACTTAAACCCCACACACACTTATTTTAATCCTTTTTGCAGGCTGGTGTAATTGTCCTCTGCCCTGATTCACCAGTCCACACACCACTGTTCCCAGTTTAGAAGGTCAGAGTCAAAGGTCAATCTACTGAGTGGCGGTTTGTGCAGGATTTGAAGGCTGTGAATTGCTCCATCGCTTTTTGTTCCCAACCCAACGCTGATCTCCCAAATTCCGCCTAATGCATCGTGGTTTTCAGTTGTAGATTTATCCAAATGATTTTTTTTGTGTTCCTGTCTACAGGGACAGCCAGTACTGGTTTGCTTTTCATTTTGAAAACAAGGCCTACACGTTCACACGCCCGTGTCAAGGCTACTGTGAGTCTCCATCTTTATACAATCAGGCTCTCAGGAACAGTCTTGAACCCCTCATCCTCAGTATGTTGATGATCTACTAGCTGCCAGTCCCAGACAGAAGCAATTCAAATCTGAACGCTTTGCTGAGACATCCGGATCACGATGGCAACAAAGTCTGTTTGTTCAACAAACTGTTTCTGTGTCATGTCGTCACCAAAGATGGCAAATCCCTGTCTGATAAGAGAGTAGAAGCCATTGTTAACATGCCAGAACCCTCGACGAGGAAACAACTCATGTCAGTCATCGGCACATGCTGGTTTGCCCGGTGCTCTCTAATCTTTGATCAGTGTGTGGGTATCAGGAGGTTTAAGTGAAGCCTCAAGACTCTTTAACAAGGCATCAAATACTGGTGAAAAAGTTGTATTTTTGAACAATAACTTTACTTTACTACATCTAAAAGGAACAGGTAGTTTGACTGAAGGCTCTAACATGAATCCTCTCAGAGCCTCTATCGACCTCCATCAACAGAACAGGGAGTAATAATGATTCTATTGCACCAAATCAGTTCCTCTGGGATTTGATTTCTTATTAAATGAATAACGTAACAATAAACAACAGTCTACACATGAGAGAAAACAAACACATGTACAGGTTAACTGTATGTGTACATGTATGATCCGGAGATGAGACATCACTGTGAAAAAGTTGTCTCTTGTGCTCTTCCATGGAACTCAGTGTATCACTCAACAGATTAATCCCCCCCCCCCCCCCCCACCTTAATCTGCATTCAGGTTCTGCATGGAACGAGTCCAAAGTGTGTCTCGGACAAAATAGCTTTCAGTTCCTTGTAAGAAGTTTGTAAGACCTGTTTCTCGTTTCCCTGCTTATCAAAGGGATTATTCAGAAACACACCGAGCCACAGCAGCAGGATCTCAGCCAGCGCCTCACCCACAAGTGAAAGAGCTCCTGCAGAGTCCCCCATTCACTACAGCTGGGGCTAAAAGTTTTGAGAATGATTCAAGTATTGACTTTCACAAAGTGCGTTGCTTCAGTGTTTTTAGTAGCCTGGGTGCCAGACGAACTTAGCCCCGCCCACAACATTTTCGGTCGGGAAGTTCGGTCTGGAGTCGCTCCATTGGGGAGAAATTATGCCCTGACAATCTGATTGGTCCGAACAGAAGCTGTTCGGACCAATCAGATTGTCAGGGCGGGCTTTATACGATAATGGACAGATGATCAACAGTAACGTAATCAACCACGTCATCAAAGTGCGCTTGTGTTGAATTCGTTTTCAACAAACATGCCTGCCGCTGGAGAGCTGAGATGTGTAGATGCTGCCATTGAGTCTGTTTGAGAAGACATCGACAGAGCATTCATTTTGAAAGAGGAACAGAGAACGCGGAAGCGACGCGCTAATCCCTATCGCGCCGGTGCTTGGCTGTTCACGCTAATAATATCACCCGTTGATCCATAAGTATTCAAGCATATACTTACTTGTTGCTCCAACATTAAGCAACAGCATCCCAATATTTGTCTTTTTTAGTGTTGTCTTTATTCAACATGTTCCAAGGATCATACAACTCACTGTACTTCTCCACTTCAATTATGAATCTAATGTCATCCATGTTGAAGAACTTCTCCACTGTTTGCTCCGTTAAATGTCGGGTGTCGAGGGTAAATTACGTGTTCTCCACTCAAGCCTATGTGGAGAATACGTAGAATTGCCCCACCACACACACATACACATGCACACAAACAAATGCACACAAACAAACACACATCAAGTGCAAATTCCTACCTTCAGTCCAGAGGTTACATTCATTAGTTAATAAATCAAGTTGACAAAACATTTCCTTGTCACTTGTGCTCTTCCATGGAACTCAGAGTTTCACTCAACAGATTCATTTCATTCCACCCCCCCCCCCCCTCCTCCCCCCCCCCCCCCTTTAGCTGCATTCAGTTTCTGCATGGAACGAATCCAAAATGTGTAGCGGACAAAATAGCTTTCAGTTCCTTGTCAAATTTTTACTTGTTCCTGGTAAGAGGCGTCTGCTTATTAAAGCGACTATTCAGAAACACACCGAGCCACAGCAGCAGGATCCCAGCCAGCGTCTCACCCACAAGTGAAAGAGCTCCTGCATTGTCCCCCATTCACTACAGTTAACCCCCCCCCCCCCCCACACACACACACACATGCACACAAACAAACAAACAGATGAACAGAAAAGACAATCCTTCCTGGTTCAAGTCATGAAATGTAAAAAAAAGCAAGTTGTGATGTTTGCTCTTCACGGGTCAGAGGTCGAGTTAGACTTATTTTTAGGGTTAGAATTGGGGTCATGATTTGAGTTGGGGTTAGAGCTGGGGTCAGGATTTGGGGTTAGGTTTAGGGTATACCCTTTTTATAACTGTTCTCAAAGTCTTATCAATCTGAGTGCACCAGCTCTGTTCACCGATATCAACTCGAACCGAGCTTAAGAACAATAGTCACATTATATTCACTCGTCACCTCGATGCCCCGCCTTCGTCTTGATGCTTATAAAGGCTGCATGATGTGGACGTCCTGCAGGAAGAACCAATCTGTCCAGCTCCTGCTCTGATGTGTTCTGCTCTGACGGACAAGTGACAGCTTCTCATCGCAGACCTCAGTGTGACACAACGACTCCGAGTTCCACAGACACACAACAGGTGAGACGACCGCGATCTCAACTACATCCACAACTCCTGTGTCATCCAACCTTTAGTTTCCCATGTCGGGTTTAAATGTGATGTCCTCTGCCGTGAGGTTCCTAACTGTACTTTCTTTATTTCCAGTTTATTACTAAGTAGTCAACCAGCTTGTGATGGAATCCCAGAAGACGGACGAGTGGGGATCAGGGATATTTGACTTCTACCAGGACGTCCCTGAGTGTAAGAGACACTCAATAAAGAGTTAAAGTACGAGGGGGGGAAATGATTTACTTCATCAAAACTTAAACATGTGTGTGTGTGTGTGTGTGTGTTTCAGGCTGTTATTCTTTCTGGTGCTGTCCCTGCTTCGCCGCCACCACCACCAAGACCTATGGAGAGAGTCTCTTTCTCCCCCTGCTGGACTTGTTTGGCGTCATCCCGCCCGTCAACATGTCCATGAGGGTCTCCCTGCGGCAGCGATACGGAATCAAAGTGAGGACAAAACTTAAAACCTTTATTCTCACTCATTCTGGTGGATTCTGACAGAAAAGAATGTGGTCAAACCCGTCCTCTCTAAAGATCTTATCTTGAACTTATTTCTTATTTTATAACCTATTTTATAACAAAGTAACTCATCAGCTTTTATTACATTTTAATAAGCTCTGGTTCAAGTGTTTAGCTTGCAAGAGATTCTCTGTGAATGATACAGTGAGTGGAATGTACGTGCGGCGACACTTGTCAGACTCTCACTTTCGGTCCTGTCTGTTTCCCCAGCATCACTGCAGCCTACACACCAATACAGTTTTCCGAAGATAGTCCCTCTTCTTTTATTTTTGTAAAAATGTCCTCACCTGTGCACGTCCACTCCGGAGCGCTTTGCAAAACAACATTACGTTTTCCATCAAAACTGTATCTGATGAAAACAAGCAGCTGGGCAGAGTTTAATATATCTGTGGATTCATCTAACTGTAAAGCATATTTCCATTTCTTAACTCTATCCACCGGCTGGCTTTTTGCTTTTAAGTAATTATTTGTCTGTTTTTCTTTGCTTTCAAAATAAGATGATTTTCTCCGTGTGTTGTTGCAAACACAGAAAGTCACTCGGTGAAAACGTTACCTGTTTTAAAATCAGACCTGACCTCGTCCCTGTGTTTCTTGTGCAGGACTCCATGTTCAGGGACTGCTTGTTCGCCACCTGCTGCAGCCCCTGCAGCTGGTGTCAGATGTCCAGAGAGATGAAGAGGAGGAAAACATAATTAATATTAATTGATGATCAGTTAACATATTGATTAAAGCCCTTTGCTTCTTCTTGTTCTTATAATCAAACCTGTTGCTTATATTCATCATCTGTCAAACTGGAAGAAGCTGTTGTTGTTCAACAAGTTTAATTATTGATTATTGTCAATAAAATGAATTAAATGTCTAAAGTTTGCTGTGTGTTCGTGATGTATTGAATGGTGTTAAGAGGACATATATCTACAAACCTAAAAATGTGTAAAATATAAAAGGAGCTTTGAATAGTAAGAGGGAAACTTTAATAACATAAATATATACCTTTGTCCACTATACTATAGTCATTCTCAAATGGGGAACTAGTTCCCTTAGTGGTACTTTGGAGTACTGCATGACTGTCACAACCTAGGGTGGGAATGACATACAAAACACGGACGTGGTACCAGGTAATACTAAGGTTTTATTTCAGATTTCGTTCCCTACAATTGTTCAGCCCAAGTCAAGTTAACAAAAACGTCTGCAACCAATCAATACACGACGCACAGGTACGAAACAAAAGATTAACACAACACCCCCGCTGCTGGGCCAAGACCAGCCTCCAGCCGTCTCTGCTGCAGGTCCAACAACCCCGATGGAGGAGGAGCCAAAACCTTTTAACCAGTCCGGGACCTGCGCGCCGGGTGCACCCAGTTACAGCTCATCAGCCAATCTGCATACAGCGATCAGAGGGCACAAACAGGGGGTTAGATACAATACCGGCACAGGCCAGCAGGCCGTCACACCCTCCCCCTAAAAAGATGGAAACCCCCCCCCCAGGTTTTCACCTGTCCCAATGTTTACACAATAAACAAAAACAAAATTCAGTTAAACATATAAACATTACTCAGCGCACATAGGGGCTCGTGACAATGCATCTGCAACTACATTGTCAGAGCCCCTAATGTGGCGAATATCCAAGTTGTATGGCTGAAGAAAGAGACTCCATCTCATCAGCCGTTGGTTTGGGTTCTGGAGAGAATGTAGAAAGGTCAGTGGGTTATGGTCGCTGTAAATAACCACGGCCGAACAATGCCCACCCACATACACCTCGAAATGCTGGAGTGCCCATACGAGCGCGAGGGCCTCCTTTTCAATCACAGAATAATTCAATTGGTAATTCTTGAATTTTCGCGAAAAGAAACATACAGGATGTTCTACGCCAGTGTCATTTTCTTGTATCAACACCGCTCCAGCGCCGACGTTACTGGCATCCGTTTGAATTTTAAATGGTTTGTCCAGTCGTGGAGCCATCAAAACGGGTGCAGAGCTTAACAGAGCTTTAACCGAGTCAAACGCGTTTTGACAGGTGTCTGTCCACGTATAAGTGGCCTTTGCTTTTAACAAACTAGTCAATGGCGCGACTACGGACGAAAAGTTTCTGCAGAAGCAGCGGTAAAAACCCACCATCCCGAGGAAGCGCATTAATTCGCGTTTTGTAGCAGGAACAGGGAACTCGTCAATAACCTGCACTTTGGCCCGGATGGGGAGCACTTGCCCCTGCCCCACTACCTTACCCAGGTAGGTCACGGTCGCTCCAGCAAACTCACACTTGGCTAGATTAACCGTGAGCCGTGCCTGTGCCAGGCGCGCGAGGAGCAGTCGCAAGCGCTCCAGATGTGATGACCAGGTATTACTGACCGTAACCACATCATCCAAATAAACAGTTACCCCTTCCAGCCCAGCCACTACACGATTCATTAATCTTTGAAATGTCGCTGGGGCATTACGCAACCCAAATGACATGACACGATACGAAAATAACCCTTTAGGTGTGATAAAAGCGGAAACTTCACGAGCCCTCTCAGTTAACAGCACTTGCCAATATCCTTTAAGGAGATCTAATTTTGTGACGAATTTGGCTGCTCCGACTTCATCAATACAATCCTCTATACGAGGTAAAGGAAACGAATCAGGTTTGGTTACAGCATTTAGTTTGCGATAATCAGTACAAAAACGAAACGTACCGTCAGACTTTTTAACCAATAAGCATGGCGAAGACCAGCTGGAGAAAGACGGTTCAGCTAAGTTATTGTCAAGCAAATACTGAACCTCTTCGTCCTGACTTTCCTTTTTCCCGATAGGCACTCGATAAAAACGCTGCCGGATGGGCTCAGCACCCCCCACATCGATATCGTGCTCCAGCAAATCAGTCTGTGTAGGCACATCAGAGAACAACACTTTAAACTCCCCAAGCAAATCAGTGAGCTCTTGGCTCTGAATCGAATTTAAATGTTTTAGGACTGACGACATGGCTAGCAATGTCTCGGAATTCTTTAAACGTCCTTGTAACACACAATCATCGGTTGTGTTAAGCTCCTCCCCCTCTGATGCTGCCACCATCAAAGGTGCGCGAACCAGAGAGGAGCTGTCCACTAGCACCTGAGAGGAGCTGTCCACTAGCACCACGGGATCGATCGTTTTCCCAGCGTGCCGCTCCTCCCGATTATAGAACGGTTTCAAGAGATTGACGTGACATCTTTGAGCGCAATTCCTCCTATCCGGGGTCGAGATCATGTAATTATCATTTGGGCCACAATGCAGGACCTTATAGGGCCCAGCGTACTTGGCCTGAAACGGTGAACCAAGTACCGGAAGCAGCGCGAGCACTAAATCACCAACAACAAACGTTCTGTGCTCAGTGCGACGATCGAACAGTGTTTTCATTTTTTTCTGAGATTCCTCCAACCGTTCCCTAGCCATTCTCCAGGCAGAGGACAGACGGCGGCGGAACCCCAGAACATATTCAGACAAATTATCAGGCGGCTCTGAATCAGTCCATTTATCATGGAGCACTGACATTACCCCACGCACACGGTGCGCAAAAACAAGATCATTTGGACTAAAGCCAGTACTTTCATGAGTGACCCCCCTGGCTGCTAACATCAGCCATGGCAGGCCCTCCTCCCAATCGCAACCTAACTCGACACAATATGCACGAAGCAGTGATTTCAGCGTTGAATGAAAGCGCTCCAAAGCACCTTGGCTCTGAGGGTGATAAGCGGTTGCCAGATTTTGCTTAACCCCCAATTGCCTAAGAACGTCTTTGAACAATTTTGATGTAAAGTTACTCCCACGATCAGATTGAACAACTTTCGGCAACCCGAAAGTTGAAATAAATTGACTCAGTGCTTTCACAATTGCTTTCGTGTTAATAGAACGTAATGGAAAAGCAGCTGGGTAGCGAGTGGTCTGGCACATAACCGTGAGCAGGTACTCACAGCCTGTTTTAGAGCGAGGTAGAGGCCCAACATTGTCAATGATAAGGTGCTCAAAAGGTTGACTCGCAGTCGGAATCGGACGCAACGGAGCCGGCTTCAACGTCACATTGGGTTTCCCTGTCAGTTGACATGTTATGCATGTTTTGACAAAACTGGCAACGTCGCGCTTAACTCGCGGCCAGTGGAAATAGCGCAAAATGCGATCATACGTTTTCTGTACACCGGCATGACCAGCGAGCTTATCATGAGCGGTTTCGAGTACCAGCGGACGAAACTTAGCAGGCACCACCACCTGGACAATTGGATCACCAACAAAACAATCGGCGTGAGGAGACCACTTCCTCAACAACACGCCGTCTTTAATGAAGTAGCCCCCAGCCTTATTCCGAATTTCATTGTCAACGAGTTCAAACAGCGATTTCAATGTCTCATCTGATTTCTGCTCTTCTGCCAATTCCTCACGTGATACAGAGACCGGATAATCCGCGAGCGAAAAAGATTTTGATTTAGTTGACTGCACTCTGTCAGTCTCAGTCTTTAGACTGGCAGAGCGAGTAACTACACATGCGGTAAACACCTTTGGATACTTTTTCGCACTCTCGTCGGTGGACAGCGGCTCTTCAGTAACCACCAGAGGAGAAGACGTATCTGACCAGATGCGTCTACCTGCCAGCTGGTTCCCAAGCACCAATGAGATCCCTTCAATAGGAAGTGCAGGCCGAACACCAAGCTCCACGTTACCCTCCACTAGCTCACACTCCAGAGAGACATTATGCAACGGCACTGAAATTGTGTTTAAGCCAATTCCACGAATTAACAGCGAATTTCCCGTGTAAGACTCATTAGAGAAAGGCAACACCGACCCTAATATGAACGACCCACTAGCCCCAGTATCCCTCAAAATTTTCACTCGGACTTTATGACCACCAACAAGTGACACAAAGCCATCAGAGATGAATGGGTCAAACGTCACCTCGCGGTCTGCCACACACGCAGAGGCGCACGCCAGCCTGTGGTCAGGCACTGGAACAGCCAGGATCGAAGCCTCAGCAGTCGTGTTAAACGATTGAGCTTTCTTTGCTTTGAGCACTGGACATTGCCTCAACCAATGACCTTTTTCAAAACAATAACCACACGTATCCTTATCCAGAGCAGGCCTTTGCATCGGCTGATATCTTTGAGCAGACCGCTGCTCCTGAGCTTGAGGCACCGGTATAACATTAGGCCATGACCGAAAATTACCTCTATCCATTTTTGTACGATCTAAACGTGAACGGTGCGTCAGCTCCCATTCATCAGCCAGCACGGCTGCCTCAGAAGCAGTGCGCACCTTACGCTCCACAATGTACGTAGCGACACCTTCGGAGAGCGTGTCCTTATACTGCTCTAACAAAAATAGATCGACTAACTCATCCAATGTAGTAATATTTTCGGATCTCCGCCAACGAGCAAACTGCAAAGTTAAAGCTCTCACGAAATCAACATTCGTTTGCTCGTATATCCTCCGGACACTGCGGAACAAAACACGGTAAGCCTCTGGCACCAGCTCGTATGCTTTAAGCACTGCAGCTTTCACTTTATCATAAACCTGACTGTCTGCCACAGACAGTGCCGCATAGGCGAGCTGCGCGCGGCCGGTCAACACACACTGGAGGAGCAAGGTCCTCTCCACATCTGACCAACTGTGCGCATCAGCTACCCGCTCGAACAATTGAAAAAAAGTGTCCACATCAGCCTCTCTAAACGGTGGAACTAACCGAATCTTCCTTTCAACATCTAAATTTGCCGTAGGTGCCTGGCCACCTGGAATTCTACCCTCCCGCAGCAAATTGATGCGCTGTTGCTCTTGATCCAGCTTTATTTTCTCAACCTCTTGTGTGAGACGGATTTTCTCAAGCTCCGTACGTTGCTCTCTATCAAGGCAATTTTTCTCAAACTCCTGCGTGAGACGGATTTTCTCAAAATCCGTCTCCCGCTGCATGACCAGCAGAGCCTTTTGCTCCTCAAAAGTAAACGCTTGTGGTGCAGGTGGTTCAGATGGTGTCGCTGTAGTTATAAGCACCTGCTGATCCACTAACCCGGCCACAACTACACACCTAACGCTCTCTTTTAATCTCCTTTGTATCACGGAAACGACGATGTTATAATTGTCCGCAACCTCGATTAACTGGTCTTTAGTTAACGAGTTTAATAATTCAGCCGAAGGAGTTTGGATAAAACCAGTCACAATTTTTGACGCCATATTCAAACAAAATCAATATTCCCCAATTAACCTTTGATTTGCTACAGAGATCAACAAATTACCCCAGTACCTATCTCAGCAGTAGACCCTGCTTTTCTTCAGGTGGCGTGAGACCGGGGATTTTAAGCACGCAGCCCGTAAATCCAAACAAATCACCGGTTGATAGTGACTCAGTGGAAATCGGAAGTGCCCCCGAGACAACCGCTCTAGATCTTCTGCCACCCAAAAACAACAAACAAAAATAAAAAAAAACACGCATCCGAAGACACGCACTAATCCTAATCAAGGTAATTTATTGATCCGATTTTACAAATCCAAGTTAATCAAAAATCATAACAAGATGACGCTTTACGTACCCAAGAACATTTACTGGTGTTTTAGACGAGCCCCCATATGTCACAACCTAGGGTGGGAATGACATACAAAACACGGACGTGGTACCAGGTAATACTAAGGTTTTATTTCAGATTTCGTTCCCTACAATTGTTCAGCCCAAGTCAAGTTAACAAAAACGTCTGCAACCAATCAATACACGACGCACAGGTACGAAACAAAAGATTAACACAACACCCCCGCTGCTGGGCCAAGACCAGCCTCCAGCCGTCTCTGCTGCAGGTCCAACAACCCCGATGGAGGAGGAGCCAAAACCTTTTAACCAGTCCGGGACCTGCGCGCCGGGTGCACCCAGTTACAGCTCATCAGCCAATCTGCATACAGCGATCAGAGGGCACAAACAGGGGGTTAGATACAATACCGGCACAGGCCAGCAGGCCGTCACAATGACTGACCGTCTTTTTCCACTTCCGCCATCACCTGGTGTAAATAAATCCTTTACTCAGGAAAACAGTTCTGTGGCTGAAGCAGAGAAACTTTTCATGCTTTTTAAAGTTTTATAAATCTTACAGCAGCTTCACCAGCTCTGATCACAAATATCAACTCAAACTAAACCACAGAACAAGAGTCACATTATATTCGTTCTTCACGTCACGACCTCGTCTTGATTCTCAGCTCAGAGAAGCTGGGAGACGTGAACTGATCCAAACTCCAGTCAAACCAGTCTGTCCAGTTTCTGCTCTCAGGCTCTTTGGGTTTTTCTGCACTGAGGGACAAAGGACAGCTTCTCCTGAACCCTTTGTTTCCCATTTTGTGTTTAAAAGTTTGTGTTCTTTGCAGCACAGTGCGTAACTGTAATTATATTATATCTACAAGATTGATATTTTGACATTTTTACCCACATAGATTATTCTGCTGATCTAGAAAGAAGAATCCAAATTCAAATATTCTAGAATACATATTAGAATAAGAATACATTTAAATAAATTATTGTATTGTAACAAATATTCATGTTTTATGCGATTTTATATTATATATACAATTTTAAAGGCAAAATAAGAGGAACTCAAGAAATAAAAAACTTAACTGTCTGCAGTAAAAGGTCTATGTGTGTGTGTGTGTGTGTGTGTGTGTGTGTGTGTGTGTGTGTCTGGTGCTGTCCCTGCTTCGCCTGCCTCACCACCAGGGACCACGGAGAGTGTCTCTGTCGCCCCCTGCTGGACATTAGTGGCTTAATCACGTGTCCATGAGAGTCTCCATGCTGCAGCTGTACGGCATCAAAGTGAGGACAAAACTTAAAGCTTTATTTTCACTCATTCTGGTGAATTGAGGAGTTTTTTAATTGTCACTCACTCTCTAGATTGACGCCTTTGGAAACGGACGAATGATTTAAAGTCCAGACTGAAAAACTCCAGCAGTGAAAGTTTGCCTGAAACATTAAAGTTATTAAAGTTGTTGTAGAAAAGCTCTTCTATTAATTGTTCCATATTCCCCAGTAACTGAGGACAAACCCACAGTCGATCAATTTCAAACTCCATCCAGAGGTTTAGTCCTTTGTCTTTTCAATAAAAGGAATAAAAATGTCTAAATAATGCAGTTTTTTCTTTATGTATTCAATGAAATGTTACACTTCATAATAAAGTTTAATAAGTTAAATACATATGTTTGTCCACTAGAGGAAGCCGTACTCTTCACCACAGCCTGTGATGTGGGAGGTTATGTTGGGTCACAGCGTCTCAGACCAGTAATCATCACTGTGTTCTGTCTGAGGACAATGAATTATGATTATAAGTTATTAATGATAATAAATGTGTCTGAAAATAAGTTTCTCTTCATCAGAGAATCTCTCAGTTTTTCAAATTGCAGAGAATATCTGTATTTCCTAAAAACAGGTATCGAATTTATTAATAATTATATTTATGTCAGACATTTCCCTTCAACCGGTTGCGAATTGACTATGACATAATTAAATCCATGTTTTGAAGATCTCAGTGAAAATCCTCTTGGAATTTATTTGGAAATTATAGATCTGTAAAAGACAAACACGTTTTAATGCCACATCACTTTATTTGGAAAATCCCCTCGTGAATTAAGAACAAAATCAAAGTAAACACGTTGAATACGTTGAATATTCCTCCATATACATAAAACTATATGAAGAATAGCTCGTAAATATTGTACAGCAGTATTCAAGGTGGTGGAGATCAAAACAGAGCAAAAACATGTTGTTAACTGGACCTAACTTCCTCAGGTGGATCTTTTCTCAGTGGAAGTTTTCCATGTCTTCTTGTTTTGTGTATTTCTGCCCCCTAGTGGCCGTAGAATGATTTAAATTGATAAACGAGTGTGTGTGTGCTCTGTGTGGTCAGCTACACAACCTAATGAATTTAAAACTGATTGAGGCCGGAGACGTTTAAACTGGTTTTCTGTCGTTCGGGTGGAGTCGACGCTCACGTGGCCCCGTGGTCTCCGAGCTGTGGTGGTGGCGGGGTGGGGGGGGGGGGGGTGGGGGGGGGGGGCGATCCGAGTGGCCCCGGTGCTCACTGTAAACTGCTCCGTGAGTTGTATTTTTAATAGGATTATAATGACAGTTATGGTTTGCAAGAATTGATGTTTGTGACTTTTACGAGGTGTGAGCGGGGGGGGGGGGCGTGTCCCGGCGGCTCATAAAGGCCACAGGAATGTTAATTGGTGGAGGCCGCCGCCCCCCGCCCCCCCCCCCTCTTTGTTCTGCTCACTCAGACTGGGCTTCTGTTGCGCCCGTTAGAGGCCGAAGCGCTGATTTAAAATCTGTGACTTTAACCCCGCACACACTCTGCTGCAGCAACCCCCCCGCCTCCCACACACATATGTACAGATTGTATCCCACCCACAACACCCCCCCCCCCCCTCCCATTCTTTCTTCTGAGGTTTTCCTTCCCTCTCCTGAGGAAAATGGAGCCTTTGCTTCCCTCATTTCCTCCATGTTGCTTAATCAGGTGGTCGGGGCCCCCCCACCCCTCCTCCCCCCCTCCCTGCTGAGTTTGATCCAGTGTTGGGGGAGTAATTTTATCACAGGTCCCCCCCCCCCCCCCCTGTTCTCCGGAGGCCACACGGGCGGCTGCACCAGACGACTGCACGGAGGTGAGGAGGAAACAACTGAGGATTTGTGTTCGATGCTCGTTTACAACCGTTTGGAAACGTTTGATTAACACAAAGTTTCTGTTTGATTGAATGTTTCTGGTAAATCTTCATCAATCATTCTGATGTTTCTATAACTTCTGCAGAGGAGCTCGGGTTCTCCTCTGTGTTTGTTTGTTTGTTTGTTTGTTTGTTTGTTAGCAAATAAACTGCTGAACGGGGCCAAGAAAGAACTCAATACATTGTAGAACTATTATCATTTTCTTTAACATTGCAAAATAGGGAATTTTCTGGCATGTTCATAGATTTCTCAGAGAACAATACATTTATCTTGATTTTAAATATCTCTCATATTCAGAGAACTGATATTTATGAGTGTGTGAAATCTGCTGCAGCTTGATTGAGTTTAAATGTCGGTCGAGCCTCGGTGGCTTTCAGGTATTTGGCCCAAAAAATATTATTGGACAAATGAAGACTTGGACCTGGCTTCAGATTTCTAAAACATCATCATCATCATCATATATTTGTTTAATAAGAATCAAATAAATTTGGAGAACCTATGAGAAAAAGATCAGGATTCATCCTCTGGGAGCCGTGAATGTTGTGAAATGTTACTTTCATAACTTGATTGTACTTTTATAAAATAATTTTGGAGGCTCGTGTTCATTTGATTGATTTTATTTTATCTTCATATCAGCAGAAGATTTACAGAAACAATCTGTTCTTATTAATTGAAGGAAACAACTTTAAAACTGTCTTTCTCTGTGGACATTGAGAGACACTGAGAAGCTGAGATATTAACTTGTTGGATGGAGCGAGGACAGAGTTTGAGACTCAGGGGTCACGTGATGGATTTGAACCTGGAATCTGATCGAGGGCCCCCCCCCCCACCCCACCCCCCCGACAGTCCGGAGCACCTTGACAGACAGAAACACCGTCTATCTGCCCGAGTCTCTCCATAATTTCCTGGGGAAGTGTTCCTTTTAAAAGACAAGGCCTGAGCGGCCGGGGGAGTCGGCGCTGATAACGGCCCAGGTTAAGATGAGGCGGGGGGGGGGGTGGGGGGGGCGTAGTCCGACACACGCTATCAGACGACCGGCCTCCGAGCAAACAAACAGCCCTGACCTCTCCAAACAACGGCAGCAGGGAGCAGCTGATAGGGGGGAGACGGATAGGTAGAGGTTGGTGATGGTGCAGCGAGTGTGTGTGTCTATGCGTGTGTGTGTGTGTGTGTGTGTGTGTGTGTGTGTGTGTGTGTGTGTGTGTGTGTGTGTGTGTGTGAAGGGGAGGTAGAGATCAGGGGGCAAAGGTGCACGCAGGGCAGGAATTATCTGATCCCTCCGTGATCTCAGTGTCTCGGTGTCGATCAGAGGCCTGTGTGGGTGTGTGTGTGTGTGTGTGTGTGTGTGTGGGTGTGTGTGTGT
The DNA here is from genome assembly GCF_947347685.1 of Pleuronectes platessa. Classification (NCBI taxonomy): domain Eukaryota; kingdom Metazoa; phylum Chordata; class Actinopteri; order Pleuronectiformes; family Pleuronectidae; genus Pleuronectes; species Pleuronectes platessa. The sequence continues at coordinate 2,081,540 of NC_070640.1, read as the reverse complement.
TTCTGTGTGAGTGGTTCTTTACACTTAATGAGTCACTGGGTCTCAAAGTGGGTTTCCATCCAAGAACAACAGAGGTTTTGAGCCCTGACCTCTGGGGGGAGCTGACGTTCATCTTCACAGTTCTTCAACCAAACAGGAAAACAAGTCACGTTTCTAAAGTTTGTTCCGAACAACAGAAATATCCAATAAAAACAAAATCTATTGATCAAAGCTTGATAAACAAAACTGGAAAATACATTAGAAAATAAAAGATGAGTGAAAATGTTTCTCTTCTTTATCTGAGCAGCAGAAAAACTCTAAATATCTTTATATTTTTAACGCTCAACAGTTTTTAAAAAACGTGAACCAGCGATGTGATGATGGAATTGTGTGTGTGTGTGCGTGTGTGTGTGTGTGTGTGTTTGTATTGTCTTAGATATCAGTGTCCCAGCAACACACTCAGACACATTTCTTATGTTTAATTCAATATTATTAATGATTATTGACTTGCTGTGTCTGTTGTCTATTTTCTCTTTTTGATCTCAACTCTTTATGCGTTGATAATTTTTCACTTTTAATTTTATTTTGTAAAGCACCTCTCAACTTTAAAGGCAATACATAACAGTTTATTATTATTCTACAGCAGCAGACGTACAAATAAGAATAAGAATAAGAATAAACTGACAAAAAGGCCAAAAAGGTTCAACTAATCCAAGAACACACACATTAATAAAGCATTCGTCAATATTATGATAATTTATTTTAGTCATGTACACCCCAAGGAAACATTTATAGTGAGATAATATGGTCTTTAAAATAATTACTAGATAACATAAACTGGTAAAATTAAATAAATACTAAAACTGCAATAATAAATAGTAAAACCACAACTAACTTTTGACATCCTAACTCATTGATATACAAACAAATATTGATTTTGTGGCTAACCCCCATATTTTGGAATATTCCATGTTAACGTTCTCACAGTTTTCTTCAGATGAAACTTTTGGTTTTCCCGTCTTGAAACCTGTTTCTGAAACTTCTCTCACATGTGAACTAGAAGCAGGAAGCTGCTGCTGCTGTCAGCTTCTTCACAAACGACTCATCAGACGTCGAGCTGCCACTTCGGTGACTGGATGGATTCTGGAGAAACGGCTCCCTGGACACAAACTGGTAGACGGCCCCTCGTCTCTGCAGCCGGGGCCTCGGACTGAGATGATGGAGTTCTGATCTCTTCACTGAGTCACTTCATACAGAGGCTGTGGCTCCAGGGGCCTCCTGACCTCGGGGGCCCATCCTCACCTCTGTGGTTCATCCTGCGTGAGTTCAGGCAACGAAAGCTTCTCGGTTGATGTCGGAGAAACGAGGACAGGAGCTGAAGCAGCAGTTTGAAGAGAGGAGGCGAGTTTCACCTTCAAACACCACAGGAGGCCGAGTCCGTTTGAATGAGCTGATTCAGGATCTGCTGATCTGATGATCGACTGGATCTTCAGATGGTTGAGGGACAAATCCACCAGTTGGAGTTTAGAGATTCTCAGACACAACATCACTGCACAGGGGACAGGGACATTTAGGTTCTTATCTATAAACTTTGATTTCAACTCCAGGATTTTATAAAACATTTTCATAACAATTGAGAAGATTTATCCTTTAGCTGATAAACTCTAATCTGAGCCTCAGATCTGTATCTGAGTTCATGTTGCTAACTTTTATTTAAAAGAATAATCAACACAGGAAAGATGTTTGTATTTTACTTTAAAAAACATTCCCCTTAATTCATGTTCTATATATTGGCTGTATTTGTGTTTTCTTTTTATTTATAGTTATTTATTATAAAATTCATTTTACATGTCTTCGGCATATGGCCTCGATAACAATGTCTTACGAGTAAGTGACATATAATCTTTCAATATTCAAAATGGTATAAAGAAATCGGCATCAGAATTATTTCTCTATATAATCTGCATCAACTTCTGAAAAGGATTATTTTGCGAGTATCAAAGAACACAAAGTGTTTAACCAACATAAATCCCAGATAAGCTGAGATGCTTCATATAATTCTCTTCTCACCTCATCTGTATTTACTCATATTTTCCATATCTGTAAATATTGACTTGTCTGCTGCTCTTTAGTAATCTGTATATTTCATGTTTGTATGATTATAAAATCTCACCTATAAATGTCACCTCATCAAAACTTTATCTTGGATTTATGGTTAGATGTAAAACTGAGATGCACTTTAGATGAACGATCATGTGTATTATTGTGTGTTCGTGGTCTGAACGTGCATGTGTGTGTGTGTGTGTGTGTGTGTGTGTGTGTGTGTGTGTGCGTGTGTGTGCGGGACAAATGCAGACAAACGAGCGAGGAGAGGGGAGGAGGGTGAGGAGGGTGAGGGGGAGGGAGGGTCATCAGATTCTTTGATTACTGAACCTTGTCATTCAGATAGTCGAGGACTCGAACACACAGAGGAGCTCACCTCCATCCGCAGGGGCCTGGCCCGGGTTGTATATAAATCCTGTTTGTGTTGTTAGTCTCATTAGAGGTTGTATGTGCACTTTTATTATTGTTGATTTGCTTTTAATGGCTTACAAACAATTCTGGTGGTTAATAAATTTGTTTAAGTTGGTAACTGCAAAGTTATTTCATATTTTATATCATATTAGTAAGTTAAATGTGTTTGTTGTCTGGACAAATCAAAATGTCTGAAGACGTCACATAAAACTCAACACAACTAGAAATAAACTTATATTTTTCTTCCATTTTCTGTCATTTTAAACAATAATAATCATAAGAAGAAGAAATTATATTTCACGGCTCTTTTGTCAATATCCAAGGACAACTTACAATCATCATTAATAAACATAATACCAGAATATAATAGAATAATTCAAGTAAAATCAAATGTTAGAATCTGATCAGGAGACACACACACTTGAAGTAAAACCAAGATTAAAATCAGGTTAAGAGACGATGACAGTGCATTTATCATCTATTTAAGTGGAACATTTCATCAGTTACATCCCATAATATCAAAGTAAAAAGTAAAGGTTAAGTAGTGAGAGGAGTCACACGAGTCCTTCCTCCACTCGGGGGCAGTAGTGAGGCCTCGGGCCCTGAGCCGTGTTGTTAGCTGTTGATATACGACCGCTGCAAACAGCCTCTAAGTGCATCTCAAGGTTCATTGAAAGGGTGAATAAGCTCTATAAATAAGATCTGTAACTAAGATCTATGACTCAGATCTATAACTCCTCTCCTGTTAACGTCGTCTGTGGTGTCACACGTTGACCTGATGCTGAACGGGGGCTGAACGTGTTCGATTCCTCATTAGGCCTCAAAACGCAGTGAGAGCAGAAAACCTACAAGTTTCCATGAGTTTAAAAACTAAACATGTTCAACAGAGGATCCATGAATCAAACAAACTGAACAGAGAAGAGAAATCACAGCTCTTCACACTTTATCTGGAAGTTAAAATAATCTGCAGCAAAAATAAACAACTGCAAACAGAAGTTAAATATTAACTTTGTCTCCTTCAATAACAAAACATATTAATTAACATTCATACTCGAGTCCAACATGTAAAACAGACAGATTCTGTCATGCAGACAAGATGTCATCTGCAGGTTAATGTTAAAAAAAAACAAATAACATATAAACACATGTATAAATCCACATTTAACATGTTTAATTACTAAATAAATAATATATCTTCATGATGGACAAAGGCACAAATATAAAAGGAAAACAAAATAAAGACACATCATTCAGGAGCAAATCAACGATGTATTAAAACAAAGAAGACTTTATATATAAAATCAGATTATTTGGTGACGTTCAAATGTTTGGATTTAAAAAAGATTGAATTTGAATCTTCTTGTATCTTTTAATTCTTTTTACCCTTTAAAAACACGGAAACTGAAATTGATTATGAGTCAGAGTTTGTATTTTTGTATTTAAATGACTCTTAAAGATTTTTTTTTGATTTTCTGATCAACGTTAGTATTGATCCACAAATATCTCAGAAAGAAAATTAAATAGTTTGTTGTTCATCTGGATTAAATGATAATTCCCAGAAAATCCCATTTTATATCGATCAATCTTTAAAGCAGTAATTTATTGAAGGTGTTTTCTTGTTGCTTGAGTTTCTTCTCCTGATTCTCTCAAGTGTCAGCTTCTAAATCTCTGCTGCAAATCAGAAGCAGCAGAAACAAAACCACGATTCCATAAAACAAACCCAGTAACTCCAGCGTTCACAGGCAGCAGAGACTTACCGTGTGTGGAGGGGAAAGTGGCGTCTCACACCGGAATCAAACCTTTCACAGTCAGCGGGAGTTTAAACTGTCCAGAGCAGCTGAGGGGCTGCGTGAGATCAGGGGAGCTGCACCGTCACTGGAACAGCCGAGGTCTAGTTTGTGTGTGTTTGACAGAATCACACACAAACAGAATAAACCTTCACACCGTTTCTAAAGCTGCTGGAAGATTCATCTTCTTTACATCTGAAGGTGAACATCTGGAAACATCTGTTGTCTGTGCTGCTTCCAGGAAAATGAAGAGTTGATTCTTTAAATTCAAAAAGAAAAATTTAAATTGTGAACCAGCGTTAATCTTTAAGTTTCTTGATATTCGGTTCTTTTACAGTTTTTATTTGTTTATCTCGACAATAATCCCTTTGTTACTCAAGTTCTCTTCTAGGATTTTAAATAAACTTCTGTGGGTTTTGACTCTTTATGATCATGAAACATGAACTTATCAGCACAAGGTCACATGTTTGTTTTGTAATAATAAAAACATGACAAAATCCCTCTGAAGCAAATTCAATGGAAGTGAAGCAGCATCAGTTACAGTTCGGTCTAAAAAACACTTTTCAAGGTTCAGCTTCAGATCAAATGAGTTTTCAACTGTCAATCAAATCAGGATCAAATCAATCTCCTCTTTTTGTTTCCTTGAGCTGCAGCTGAAGAAGAGAAATGAAAACTCTAACTTCAACCACGTTCGAACCAAAAGTACGAAACAAAATAATGTTCCCTCAGATTGTTGAACATCTGTGTTACAATAAATCAGGAAGAAATCGGACAAGTTAGCTTGTTAACATACACACGTACAACAAAGTGTTCCACTCCAGTCCACCAGGTGGCAGTGATGCAGGTGTTGTTATCGATCCCAACCACAGGAAACATTACGTTATTGCAGAGATCGACTGGATCAGTCTTCAGTTCTGAGAGGTTCCTGTTCTTTGGTAAAGTTCCACCACTTGAGCTGTTTGGTGATGGACTGGATCTTAACTGGGACCCTGATCGCTGCAGTGGGAACACACAGGGTTCCTGCAAAGGTTCCTGGTTCCTGGAGAAAGTTAAGGTTCCTGGTACCGGGACTAAGTTGCTGAAGAGGTTCCTGGTTCGTAGAGACAGTTCTTGTTCTAGGTTCCTATACTTTGTGCAAAAATTGATTTGTCTGCTGAAGCCTCCGAATATAAACCTCAGAAGTGATTTTGCAGTCGTAACATTTTTAAACTGAAATTACAATAACGTGGAATTTCTTTGTTTTCATAATAAACAGTAGAATAATGACTGATTTCATTATAGAAGCACGTGAGCTTCACTGAATCGTGGCCTCATCACTAGAAGCGTTGAGACGTGGTCTGAGCCTCAGAGTCCGACTCACCAGGAACTCGTGCACACTTGGTCTCTGTTGTTTCTCTGTTCTTCCTCTTAATTTGAAATTACTCATTTCCTGTGGGCGGAGAAGTCGTCCAGAAAAAAAAAAGAAAAAAGAAAAAGAAACCTGCCGTGTCACAATTAAGAGAACTCACAGTTGCCCCCAGTAACTACCCCGACCCACCAGACCCCCCACCCCCCCCCCACCTTCCCTTCTACCCCCCCTGCCCCCCCCCCCATAATAACCTAGACTCTTTGTCACCGTGGTGATTGGTAGACTAAACAGGGCAATATTCACCAGATCCACGACCAGCGGATCATTACAAACATTAAGACGATACAAAGGGAAACAAAACTGGTGACCCCGCCCCACCCACACGGCCCCCCCCCCCCCTGGCCCCTCACACTCTCTATTTTAAGTGCACGCCATCACGTGGGCATGCAATTACACACACAGACACACACCCACACACACACACTCACACACACGCACTCACAGTGAAGCCTATATATTCTTAACATTCTTCGGCCGGTAAACAAACGGGCCGGACAGATGCATCACCCCAGGCAGACAGAGAGATTCTGAGGGCTGGGAATGTTTACACGCTGCTGTCGCCTGCCGAGGCCGAGTCCAGAGGCGGCGAGGACGGAGACACGGAGAGAGACACCGAGAGACAACGGTCATCAGGTCCACCGACTGATACCGACTCTGATGCGACCGCTGAGGATCTCTCGTGCAGGAAAAAGACTCGATTAGAGAAAACCTAACAGAAAATTAAATAAAAACCTGTGAAACCATTGACCCAAAGCAGTGTTTGTCCAGTTACTTGAGTTCGATGAATTTGAATTGGAACGTGTGTGTGTGTGGACAAACGTCACGTTAAAAACAGATGGATTATGGACCGGGCCTTCGGGGTTCAGGCGTCAGAGGGCCCCCTGGTGTTCGCCTGCAGAATAACATCACGGGGAGAAACGCTAAATGGAGACAAAGACGCAGAACGTGTGTAAAGATGTGTGAAATATTCATGAATTGATGCACAATGAACACAAGGTGTCAAAGGATTGTGTACATGTGTTGTGTCTTTGAGTCTTTTTAAATCACGACGTATTAAAGACCCAGTGACACAATAGATTCTAAAGTTCTCTACATGTGGCAGCTGCTGTTTGGTGTTGAAGATGCTTGAAGACGTGTCTGTTGCTTGTATTGTAAAATTAAGTTATTTAATAGAATATACACGTATTTAAACCTGTGTCATCAACCTTTGAGATTCACAAAGAGGTCAGGACAGGAGTGACCTTCTGCGCTTGAGTAACACGAAAATTTACTTTTGCATGAGGCACAATAAGTTCTTTGTTGTTGACTCATGTTTCTAAAGTTAAAGCTTTCAAGGATCAGACCATTGTTTGCATCTTTCCACAGTCGATGTTGTTTATTACAACCGAACAATCACCACACAGACTTTATAAAAACAAATCAGACTAGAAAAGGTTCTTATCATCTGTTTTTATAACATTTCTAGAGGTCGTTGGACTAAATAGTCTCAACCTAGGGTCCAATCCCAGTGCTAACTTGAACCAGAGCTTTCTACCATCTCACACTGTCAGTCGATGGCCTTTGCTCAGTTGTCATTATAACCTGAGATCCTCCGCAGCTTCTCCGGAAGCCAAGTATGTGTGAACACAAATGTCCGAGTGAACGTCTCCAGACTTTCTGCAGAGATTCTCCACGTGGCCACGCCTCTAAAGTCTGCAGACAGAAAAAAATTCAAAACAATTTCTCAGGATGAAAAAGTGATGTCACACACGCACACGCAGAAGAAGATGTCAAGAGAGTTTGTGTTGATGAGAGCCGACGGAGGCAGATCCTCCTGAGGGACACGTCTGAACACGGCTCAGAGCTAAACCTGTGAAAGGTAGAAAGAGCAGACCTCACTTTAAAAACATGTGACCAATTCCTCCTGCTCCCATTGGCCCTCTAGTCAAAGCTACGAGCCTAAAACACATGAACACAACACGACAACTTCTCTTTATTTATTGATGGCTGTGATACTTTGGTCACATGACATCCTGGTTTTAAAATTCAACCCACTCCCCGATCGGCTGTTTCCACGCAGCTGAAGTCACGTTTAGGAACGAGTGAGCGAACTGGACGAGGATGAAAATCACGAGCTGCAGCGAAAAATCAGTGGAAAAAAAAAAATGTCACCTGACGTCGGTGCTCAGCTCCTATTGGTCAGGTAGTCTGCTGCCCTCCTCTGGATGAGATAAGATAGAATAACACTCAGTCCATCCCCAGGGGGCAGATTCAGTAAGTGAGCTGCTGCTGGAACGTTTGAATCTATCCTGAACTTTCTTTTTTCCCTCTCTGAGCTTCGGTCGTGTTGAATTGGCACCGAACCCTCTTTCATTTGGGGGGGGGGGGGGGGGGGGGGTTGACCTCGGAGGAGAGAACACAGGTTTGCGTGCGGCGCTCAGACGATTGGTGGAACTGAATCAGAACCAGCCAGCAGACATGTTGGAGTCCCCGCGGCCCCGGACACGAATGAGCTGACCGCATTCTACCGTGACTCCACATCAGTCAAAAAGATATACGCCACTTCCTCCACACACACACACGCACAGACACACACACACACACACACACACACACACAGCAACGAGCCTCCATCCCCGTCTCCATCAGTCAAGTCCTGCGGCCGATGAACTTCCATCGTCTCCAAGGTTGATAACAAGCCTCTTAAGCTTGGCGGCTAATCAAGCTCAAAGGAGGGAGCGAGGGAGAGATAGTGGAGGAGAACAAGAGGTCTGCCTGTGGATAGGGTGATGTCTCTCTCTCTCCCTCCCTCTCCTCTTCATTTTCAATTTTCCCTTATCTCCCTTTCTCCACAGGGGGAGGTGGAGGGAGGCCTAATAGCTTGTGAGGAGGGGTGAGGGTTGGGGGGGGGGGGGGGAGGGGGGGGTTCACCAGAGTCTCTCTCTTCACATACCAGTCATTTACTTTAACTGGAGAGAGAGAGAGAGAGAGAGCGAGAGAGAGAAAGAAAAATGTCTTGATAAATCATCCAGGGTCACGCGGCTTCCATGTTCCCCCCCGAGTTACGGAGATAGGGGGAGAAGAGAAAGAAATGAAAGAGTGAAAAGAAAAATGACAAAAGCAAAAGAGACGCACAACAACAATCTGTCCCGGACCCCCCCCCCCCCCCCCACCCCCCTCGTT